>NC_086126.1:5840234-5970234 GCF_963921235.1 Mobula hypostoma | reverse complement strand
CCATCCCCTGCACACCTCCCCGTCTCTGTTACCCCCTCCTGCCCCTACACCCTTCCCTGTCTCTGTAACCCCCTCTGGCTCCTACATCCCTCCCTGTCTCTGTAACCTCCTCCGGCCCCTACACCCCTCCCTGTCTCTGTAACCCCCTCCGGCCCCTACACCCCTCCCTGTCTCTGTAACCCCCTCCGGCCCCTACACCCCTCCCCGTCTCTGTAACCCCCTCCTGCCCCTACACCCCTCCCCGTCTCTGTAACCCCCTCCGGCCCCTAATCCCCTCCCTGTCTCTGTAACCCCCTCCGGCCCCTAATCCCCTCCCTGTCTCCGTAACCCCCTCCGGCCCCTACACCCCTCCCTGTCTCTGTTACCCCCTCCTGCCCCTACACCCTTCCCTGTCTCTGTAACCCCCTCTGGCTCCTACATCCCTCCCTGTCTCTGTAACCCCCTCCGGCCCCTAATCCCCTCCCTGTCTCCGTAACCCCCTCCGGCCCCTACACCCCTCCCTGTCTCTGTTACCCCCTCCTGCCCCTACACCCTTCCCTGTCTCTGTAACCCCCTCTGGCTTCTACATCCCTCCCTGTCTCTGTAACCCCCTCTGGCTCCTACATCCCTCCCTGTCTCTGTAACCCCCACCGGCCCCTAATCCCCTCCCTGTCTCCGTAACCCCCTCCGGCCCCTACACCCCTCCCTGTCTCTGTTACCCCCTCCTGCCCCTACACCCCTCCCTGTCTCTGTAACCTCCTCCGGCCCCTACACCTCTCCCCGTCTCTGTAATCCCCACCTGCCCCTAATCCCCTCCCTGTCTCCGTAACCCCCTCTAGCCCCTACACCCCTCCCCATCTCTGTAATCACTCTGACTCCTACACCTCCTCCCTCCGTGCCTGTCTCTAATCCCGGCCTTTCACCTGTTCCTCTAATTCGAGGATCAGTTTGATTCACCATAAACATTTACGTAGAGTGTCACAGAGTCATACAAATGCACAGCACAGAAACAGGCCATTCGGCCCAATCGGACGGTTCTGAATCATTTAAACTGCCTACTCCCATCGACCTGCCCCGGGACCACAAGACTCCATACCCCTCCCATCCATATAACTGTCCAAACTTCTCCTTGAATGTTGAGAACGAGCTCACATCCACCACTTGTGCTGGCATCTCACTCCTCACTCTCACCACCCTCCGAGTGAAGGAGTTTTAGGAATTTACTGTGGTTTGTTGGCGTGATTTGTAGCAAAAAAACAACAACAACGTTCAACGATTATAAACAAGAAAGAACTGTGTAAAAAAACTAATTCAGAGGTTAAAGAATGGATATGGAATCAAATGTGAATAAATACATAAATACCAGCATGTATTTACAATGTAAACAACATTGTTGAAAGTGGTTTCAACTGTTTACAGTACCGTGCAAGTGGCCTCTCCTCCTCTTTAATTCTACCCGCAATTTAATCCCTCCTCCGCTCCCCTTCCCTTTAATTCCACCTGCAATCTGATCCCTTTTCTGCTCCCCTTCCCTTTAATTCCACTCAAATCTGATCCCTTTTCCGCTCCCCTTCCCTTTAATTCCACTCAAATCTGATCCCTTTTCCGCTCCCCTTCCCTTTAATTCCATCCGCAATCTAATCCCTTTTCCGCTCCCCTCCCCTTTAATTCCATCCGCAATCTAATCCCTTTTCCGCTCCCCTTCCCTTTAATTCCATCCGCAATCTAATCCCTTTTCCGCTCCCCTTCCCTTTAATTCCACCTGCAATCTAATCCCTCCTCCACTTCCCTTCCCTTTAATTCTACCCGCAATCTGATCCCTTTTCCGCTCCCCTTCCCTTTAATTCCACCTGCAATCTAATCCCTCTTCCGCTCCCCTTCCCTTTAATTCCACCCGCAATCTGATCCCTCTTCCGCTCCCCTTCCCTTTAATTCCATCCGCAATCTAATCCCTCTTCCACTCCCCTTCCCTTTAATTCCACCCGCAATCTAATCCCCCTTCCGCTCCCCTTCCCTTTAATTCCACCCGCAATCTAATCCCTCTTCCGCTCCCCTTCCCTTTAATTCCATCGGCAATCTAATCCCTCTTCCGCTCCCCTTCCCTTTAATTCCACCGGCAATTTAATCCCTCTTCCGTTTTCCTTCCCTTTAATTCCATCTGCAATCTAATCCTTTTTCTGCTTCCCTTTCCCTTTAATTCTACCCGCAATCTGATCCCTCTTCCGTTCCTCTTCCCTTTAATTCCACCAACAATCTGATCCCTCTTCCGCTCCCCTTCCACCCGCAGTATAATCCCTCTTCCGTTTCCCTTCCCTTTAATTCCATCCGCAATCTGATCCCTCTTCCGCTCCCCTTCCCTTTAATTCCACACCAAGGATAATCCATGCAACCCTCATTTATTTGATATCACACCATTTTACGTTTTGTTTTGAAGTGCAAATTTATTCATGGCCCGAGGGGATGAAACCTTCTTCCATCAAAACATGTAACCAATGAGGTGAAATCTCCCGGCACTAACTGAGGCTGTGCTGTAAGCGTCACTTCGACCGAACGAGCTACCAGCCGACATCGCTCCGTCCCTCGCACAATTCAATAAAGTCAACCCCAGCAGCGTCTGTGTCCATTCTGCCTTTAACCAGTCTGCCTCTGCACTGACGGGACAGTTCAGAGAGAGTTTCACTCTGTGTTTGACCCCGGGAGTGTGTGATGGGACGGTGTAGAGGGAGCTTCACTCTGTGTCTGACCCCGGGAGTGTGTGATGGGGCGGTGTGGAGGGAGATTCACTCTGTGTGTGACCCCGGGAGTGTGTGATGGGACGGTGTGGAGGGAGCTTCACTCTGTGTCTGACCCCGGGAGTGTGTGATGGGACGGTGTGGAGGGAGATTCACTCTGTGTCTGACCCCGGGAGTGTGTGATGGGACGGTGTGGAGGGAGTTTCACTCTGTGTCTGACCCCGGGAGTGTGTGATGGGACGGTGTGGAGGGAGATTCACTCTGTGTGTGACCCCGGGAGTGTGTGATGGGACGGTGTGGAGGGAGCTTCACTCTGTGTCTGACCCCGGGAGTGTGTGATGGGACGATGTGGAGGGAGATTCACTCTGTGTCTGACCCCGGGAGTGTGTGATGGGACGGTGTGGAGGGAGTTTCACTCTGTGTCTGACCCCGGGAGTGTGTGATGGGACGGTGTGGAGGGAGCTTCACTCTGTGTCTGACCCCGGGAGTGTGTGATGGGACGGTGTAGAGGGAGCTTCACTCTGTGTCTGACCCCGGGAGTGTGTGATGGGACGGTGGGGAGGGAGCTTCACTCTGTGTCTGACCCCGGGAGTGTGTGATGGGACGGTGTGGAGGGAGCTTCACTCTGTGTCTGACCCCGGGAGTGTGTGATGGGACGGTGTGGAGGGAGCTTCACTCTGTGTCTGACCCCGGGAGTGTGTGATGGGACGGTGGGGAGGGAGCTTCACTCTGTGTCTGACCCCGGGAGTGTGTGATGGGACGGTGGGGAGGGAGTTTCACTCTGTGTCTGACCCCGGGAGTGTGTGATGGGACGGTGGGGAGGGAGCTTCACTCTGTGTCTGACCCCGGGAGTGTGTGATGGGACGGTGGGGAGGGAGATTCACTCTGTGTCTGACCCCGGGAGTGTGTGATGGGACGGTGGGGAGGGAGCTTCACTCTGTGTCTGACCCCGGGAGTGTGTGATGGGACGGTGTGGAGGGAGTTTCACTCTGTGTCTGACCCCGGGAGTGTGTGATGGGACGGTGAGGAGGGAGCTTCACTCTGTGTCTGACCCCGGGAGTGTGTGATGGGACGGTGTGGAGGGAGTTTCACTCTGTGTCTGACCCCGGGAGTGTGTGATGGGACGGTGGGGAGGGAGCTTCACTCTGTGTCTGACCCCGGGAGTGTGTGATGGGACGGTGGGGAGGGAGATTCACTCTGTGTCTGACCCCGGGAGTGTGTGATGGGACGGTGGGGAGGGAGATTCACTCTGTGTCTGACCCCGGGAGTGTGTGATGGGACGGTGGGGAGGGAGATTCACTCTGTGTCTGACCCCGGGAGTGTGTGATGGGACGGTGGGGAGGGAGATTCACTCTGTGTCTGACCCCGGGGGTGTGTGATGGGACGGTGGGGAGGGAGCTTCACTCTGTGTCTGACCCCGGTGGTGTGTGATGGGACGGTGTGGAGGGAGCCTCACTCTGTGTCTGACCCCGGGAGTGTGTGATGGGACGGTGTGGAGGGAGCTTCACTCTGTGTCTGACCCCGGGAGTGTGTGATGGGACGGTGGGGAGGGAGCTTCACTCTGATCTCCGGAGTGTGATGGGTGTAAAGGATCTTTTTTCTTGTTCTCTCTCACCCTCCCTCCTCTACCTCACCCCCTCTCTTTAATCCTCTCTCTCCCCGTCTGTTCCTCCTTCTCCCCAGACTCTCTCCTTTCCCCCTTCTCCCTCTCCCCCTCCTCTTTCCCCTTCTCTCTCTCTCTCTCTCTCTCTCTCTCTCCCCAACCCACCCCCCAACCGCCCGCCCCCGCCGTCGCTGATTTCTCCGACCCGGAGTTCAGCAGAGAATGTTAAACAACCCATTCCACCGATTCTTCGCTCATTTTCAGGGGATTATCCAGAATAAATATAACACTATTAATACGGAGAAGTTCACCACCAGCCAACACGTGCATAAACTGAAATAAATCCCAGCTTGTCCGGAGAATTTGAGGAATAAATACCGGGGGCGGGCGGGGGGCGATTCTGTGCGGAGTCATTCTCACAGTGCGGCGGGGGACATCGGGAGAGACGGGGGGGGGGGAGGAGGGGAAGGGGGGAGAGGAGGGAAGGGAGAGAGGGGGAGGAGGGAGGGGAGAAAGGGAGCGAGAGGGAGGAGAGGGGGAGAGAAGGCAGAGGGAGGGAGAGGAGAGAGGAGGAGGAGTGAGGGGAGGAAGGGAGGAGAGAAAGGGGAGAGGGGGGAGAGGGGAGGGAGAGAGGAAGGAGGGAGGGAAGAGAGGGAGGGAGGAGGGGAGAGCGGTTGAGAGGAAGGAGGGATGGGAGGGAGGGGAGAGCGGGAGGGGAGAGAGAGGAAGGAGGGAGAGAGGGAGGGAGGAGAGGAGAGAGAAGGGGTGGAGGGGGAGAGAGGGAGGGAGAGGGGGAGGGAGGGGGAGGGAGGGGAGAGAAAGGTTGAGAGGAAGGAGGGAGGGGAGAGAGGGAGAAGGGAGGGGAGAGTGGGAGGGAGGAATGGGGGAGAGAGAGGAGGGAGGGGAGAGAGGAAGGAGAGAGGGGAGAGAGAGATTGAGAGGAAGGAGGGAGGGGAGAGAGGGAGGAGGGAGGGGAGAGTGGGAGGGAGGAGAGGCGAGAGATGGGGTGGATGGTGGAGAGAGAAAATTGAGCGACAAAAGGGAGAGAGGGGGTCATCTGGGGTCATGCACTTCGGTAGGGAGAATAAATATGCGGACTGTGTTTTAAATGGGGAGAGAATCGTTGGTATAAAGGGATTCAGTCATTGAGTCGGACAGCAAGGGGACAGGTCCTTCGGCCCATCTCATCTCTCCTAGTCCCAACACGCTCAACCTTACCTATCCAAATGCCTCTTAAATGATTCTCTACCTCAAGCACTTCGTCCGGCAGCTCACTCCACACTCCCACCGTTCTTGTTGAACAAGTTGTCCCACAAATCCACTTTTAGACCCTTCACCTTCAACCTTCATGACCCTGAACGGAATAGGTAGTGGATACGGCCCAGTCCATCGCGGGTAAAGACCTCGCCACCACTGAGCACATCTACGTGAAACACTGTCGCAGGAAAGTCCCCACCACCCAGGTCACGCTCTCTTCTCGCTGCTGCCATCAGGAAGGAGGTACAGGAGCCTCGGGACTCGCACCGCCAGGTTCAGGAACAGTTGTTACCCCTCAGTCATCAGGCTCCTGAACCGGCGTGGATAACTTCACTCACCCTATCACTGATCCCACAACCCGTGGACACACTTTCAAAGACTCTCCGTCTCATGTTCTCGATGTTTATTGTTTATTTATTATTATTATTATTAATTTCTTGTTGTATTTACACAGTTTGCTGTCTTCTGCACGCTGGTTGAACAGACTAGTTGGGCGGTCTTTCATTGATCCTGTTTACAGTTACTATTCTATAGGTTTTTCCGCGTGTGCCCGCAGGAAAATGAATTTCAGGGTTGTAGATGTACTTTGAGAATATATTTACTTTGAACTTTAGTCCTAACGAACTAAGTTTCTTCACCGGAAGGACAGATAGAAAGGAGGTGTGAGGAGAGTGGGAGGGAGAGGAGGAGAGTGAGACAGATCAACTCCGGTGACCTTCCCTCCTGTCCCTACCCGCTCTCACCCCAGCGTGAGTCCTCTCCCTCTCCCAGGACCCCGGGACGATCGGGGACCAACAGCACGTCTACGAAGTGTCTGGACACGCACCTCAAACGCTAAGGCAGAGATGGGCCCCGGTGCCGGGGCAATGGTCAGCACAGAGGTGACGGGCCGAACGGCCTGTTTCTGTGCTGTGCAATGGCAGGAACTGACAACGCACCAGGGCCCAAATCTGTGGCCAGTACGGGGACTGTCCCTTCTTCTTATCTCCCTCCCTCTCTCTCTTCTCCATCCTCTCTCTCTCCCCTCCCTCCCTCTCTCTCCCCTCCCTCCGGCTCTGTCTTTCCCCTCCTCCCCTCTCCTTCCCCCTCTCTCTCCCCACCCTCCCTCTCTCTCTTCTCCCTCTCTGTCTTTCCCCTCCTCCCCCTCTCTCCCCTTCCTCCCTCTCTCTCCCCTCCCCTCTCTTCCTCCCTTCCCTCTCTCTTCCCTTCCTCCCTCTCTGTCTTTCCCCTCCCCCCTCTCTCCCCTCCTCCCCTCTCTCCCTCTCTGTCTTTCCCTTCCTCCCCTCTCTCTCCCCTCCTCCCCCTCTCTCCCCTTCCTCCCTCTCTCTCCCCTCCCCTCTCTTCCTCCCTTCCCTCTCTCTTCCCTTCCTCCCTCTCTGTCTTTCCCCTCCCCCCTCTCTCCCCTCCTCCCCTCTCTCTCCCCTCTCTCCCTCTCTGTCTTTCCCTTCCTCCCCTCTCTCTCCTCTCCTCCCCCTCTCTCCCCTTCCTCCCTCTCTCTCCCCTCCCCCTCTCTTCCTCCCTTCCCCCTCCCTTCCCTCTCTCTTCCCTCCCTCCCTCTCTGTCTTTCCCCTCCCCCCTCTCTCCCCTCCTCCCCTCTCTCTCACCTCTCTCCCTCTCTGTCTTTCCCCTCTTCCCCTCTCTCTCCCCTCCGTCCTTCTCTCCCCTTCCTCCCTCTCTCTCCCCCTGCCCTCTCTCTTCCTCCCTTCCCCCTCCCTCCCCTCCTCTTCTCTCTCTCCCTCCCTTCCCTCTCTCTCCCTTCTCTCCTCCCCCCTCTCTCTCCATCCCCACTCCATGCCACGTTTTGACCTGCCGGCAGGCCTGGCAGTTGGCTCCTTGGCCCGGCCCACAGCCAATGGAGCAGACACGCGGGACGTGGCAGGTTCATCTGGGAGGGGCAACTCCTGAGAGATGGAGGGAGGGATGGTCCCAGTGCCTCGCTTGCGAGGTGCTGCAGTCAGTGGTCGATCTGTCTCAGCTCGAGCCGGACCCACGGGCACAACAGGAGGCTGTCCAGTCCATCTCTGAGTTACACGGGGACAGCAGGAGACCATTCAGCCCGTCTAATTACGCTGGGATAGCAGGAGGCTGTTCAGTCTAACTCCAGGTTACGCTGGGATAGCGGAAGACTGTTCAGCCCATCTGGTTCCACTGGGATAGCAGGAGGCTGTTCAGTCTATCACTGTGACTCGACCACAGGACCTCACCATAGCATGGCACTTCCAGGCCCTTCGGCCCACAATGTTGTGCTGACCTTTTAACCCACTCCAAGATCAATCTAACCCTTCCCTCCCACATAGCCCTCCATTTCTCCTTCCATCCGTGAGCCTGAGAGTCTCTTAAATGTCCCGATAGTACCCGCCTCTACTACCGCCCCCGGCGGAGGGTTTCCTGCACACACCATACTCAACTCCAGCTCCGGACTTTCCCTCGGGATTTACTGCCGAAGCCTCCCTGACGAGTGGGTACCGCCCCAAGTCAGCGGAGGTTTGAGATCAGAGTTTTCCTTCTCCAAAATGAGCTGCCAACCACGGCTGAAGCGACTGGTTTTAAGGCGACAGTAACCTGTCTTTGCCGCTTCTCCTGTCAGGAGAAACGGTTCCGCCGGGCTCAGTAACTAAGCCACGCAGGAAGGCCAGGAGCTGGACTTGGTTGTCAGAGGCGATTTGAGATGCACGTCATCGTGAGCATTTAATAGGTAGTGGGAGCTTGTCCCCAATACCGCCCCCGGATAGGACAACCGTAAGGAACCAGCGACCAGTGAACACAATCTACAAGGTAACACCGAAACGCACTGAGCACAACACTCCACCCGTTGTCAAACCAGATGCGTCTTGTAAGAGTAACAACACTGAAAGTCCTCCTGGGTCAATCCCCTCTCAGAGGCAGCCCCACCTTCAGAGAAACCACAATCCTCCACCTACAGACACAGAGTGAAACTCCCTCAACACCGTCCCATCACACACTCTCGGGGTCAGACGCAGAGTGAATCTCCCTCCACACCGTCCCATCACACCCTCCCGGGGTCAGACACAGAGTGAAGCTCCCTATACACTGTCCCATTAGACACACCCGGGGTCGGACACAGAGTGAAGCTCCCTCCACACCGTCCCATCACACACTCCCGGGGTCAGACACAGAGTGAAGCTCCCTCTACGCCGTCCCATCACACACTCCCGGAGTCAGACACAGAGTGAAGCTCCTTCCGCACCGTCCCATCACACACTCCCGGGGTCAGACACAGAGTGAAGCTCCCTCCACACCGTCCCATCACACACTCCCGGGGTCAGACACAGAGCGAAGCTCCCTCCACACCATCCCATCACACACTCATGGGGTCAGACACAGAGTGAAGCTCCCTATACACTGTCCCATTACACACACCCGGGGTCGGACACAGAGTGAAGCTCCCTCCACACAGTCCCATCACACACTCCCGGGGTCAGACACAGAGTGAAGCTCCCTCCACACCGTCCCATCACACACTCCCGGGGTCAGACACAGAGTGAAGCTCCCTCCACACCATCCCATCACATACTCATGGGGTCAGACACAGAGTGAAGCTCCCTATACACTGTCCCATTACACACACCCGGGGTCGGACACAGAGTGAAGCTCCCTCCACACCGTCCCATCACACACTCCCGGGGTCAGACACAGAGTGAAGCTCCCTCTACGCCGTCCCATCACACACTCCCGGAGTCAGACACAGAGTGAAGCTCCTTCCGCACCGTCCCATCAGACACTCCCGGGGTCAGACACAGAATGAAGCTCCCTCCACACCGTCCCATCACACACTCCCGGGATCAGACACAGAGTGAAGCTCCCTCCACACGGCCCCATCACACACTCCTGGGATCAGACACAGAGTGAAGCTCCCTCCACACCGTCCCATCACACATTCCCGGAGTCAGACACAGAGTGAAGCTCCCTCCACACCGTCCCATCATACACTCCCGGGGTCAGACACAGAGTGAAGCTCCCTCCACACCGTCCCATCACACACTCCCGGGGTCAGACACAGAGTGAAGTTCCCTCCACACCATCCCATCACACACTCATGGGGTCAGACACAGAGTGAAGCTCCCTATACACCATCCCATTACACACTCCCGGGGTCAGACACAGAGTGAAGCTCCCTCCACACTGTCCCATCACACACTCCCGGGGTCAGACACAGAGTGAAGTTCCCTCTACGCCGTCCCATCACACGCTCCCGGGGTCAGACACAGAGTGAAGCTCCCTGCGCACCGTCCCATCAGACACTCCTGGGGTCAGATACAGAGTGAAGCTCCCTCCGCACCGTCCCATCACACACTCCCGGGGTCAGACACAGAGTGAAGCTCCCTCCGCACTGTCCCATCACACACTCCGAGGATCAGACACAGAGTGAAGCTCCCTCCACACCATCCCATCGCACACTCATGGGGTCAGACACAGAGTGAAGCTCCCTCCACACCGTCCCATTCAACTGTGCTGGGGTCAGACACAGAATGACGTCTTCATTTTCCTGGAAAAAGAAACAGTATTTCCAAGAGCCCTGCCAGCGCGATCTGGAATAGACTATGTATGGAAGGGTTTGGATCAATTAAATCCAATGAAGATCAGTGGACCGGGATCTCGCTCCCTCTGTGTCTGTCCGGATGAGCCAGAATTATAAATATTTGGAGAGAGGTTGCAAGTTCTTTCAGCTCCTTCCCTGACTTTTGTTTAGACACCGATGTCCTTCCAAATCTCCACAACATCAGTCTAGGAAACTCTTCTGTCTCCTCTCACACATCCTATGCCCGTCCTCATCCAGGTCCTAAGCTCCTCAACGTCTCTGTGACCTCCTACTCATAATGCCCTCCAGCTTCTACACCCCTCCCCGTCTCTGTAACCCCCTCCAGCCCCTAAACCCCTCCCCGTCTCTGTAACCCCTCCAGCCCCTACACCCCTCCCCGTCTCTGTAACCCCCTCCAGCCACTACACCCCTCCCCGTCTCTGTAATCCCCTCCAGCCCCTACACCCCGTAATCCCCTCTGACCCCTACACCCCTCCCCGTCTCTGTAACCCCCTCCGGTCCTGACGCCCCTCCCCGTCTCTGTAACCCCCTCCGGCCCCTACACCCCTCCCCGTCTCTGTAACCCCCTCCGACCCCTACACCCCTCCCTGTCTCGGTAACCCCCTCCGGCCCCTACACCCCTCCCCGTCTCTGTAATCCCCTCTGGCCCATACACCCCTCCCCGTCTCTGTAACCCCCTCCAGCCATTACACCCCTCCCTGTCTCTGTAATCCCCTCCAGCCCCTACACCCCATAACCCCCTCCGACCCCTACACCCCTCCCCGTCTCTGTAACCCCCTCTGGCCCCGACACTCCTCCCCGTCTCTGTAACCCCCTCCGGCCCCTACACCCCTCCCCGTCTCTGTAACCCCCTCCGGTCCTGACGCCCCTCCCCGTCTCTGTAACCCCCTCCGGCCCCTACACCCCTCCCCGTCTCTGTAACCCCCTCCGACCCCTACACCCCTCCCTGTCTCGGTAACCCCCTCTGGCCCCTACACCCCTCCCCGTCTCTGTAATCCCCTCTGGCCCGTACACCCCTCCCTGTCTCTGTAACCCCCTCCAGCCATTACACCCCTCCCTGTCTCTGTAATCCCCTCCAGCCCCTACACCCCATAACCCCCTCCAACCCCTACACCCCTCCCCGTCTCTGTAACCCCCTCTGGCCCCGACACTCCTCCCCGTCTCTGTAACCCCCTCCGGCCCCTACACCCCTCCCCGTCTCTGTAAACCCCTCCAGCCCCTGCACCCCTCCCCGTCTCTGTAACCCCCTCCAGCCCCTACACCCCTCCCCGTCTCTGTAACCCCCTCTGGTCCCTACACCCCTCCCTGTCTCTGTAACCCCCTCCAGTCCCTACACCCCTCCTCGTCTCTGTAAACCCCTCCAGCCCCTACACCCCTCCCTGTCTCTGTAACCCCCTCCGGCCCCTACACCCCTCCCCGTCTCTGTAACCCCCTCCCGTCCCTACACCCCTCCCCATCTCTGTAACCCCCTCCAGCCCCTGCACCCCTCCCCATCTCTGTAAACCCCTCCAGCCCCTACACCCCTCCCCGTCTCTGTAACCCCCTCCAGCCCCTACACCCCTCCCTGTCTCTGTAACCCCCTTCAGCCACTACACCCCTCCCCATCTCTGTAACCCTCTCCAGCCCCTACACTCCTTCCTGTCTCTGTAACCCCATTTGACTACTACACCACTCCCCGTCTCCCAGCCTCTCCAGCTTGGCCAGATCCCAAGATACAAGATTTCTCTCACGATAACCCTTTTTGTTTAAAAAGGGCTCTCAGAGTAAACCTAGCAATTATCGGCCTGTGAGTTTGATGTCAGTGGTGGGTAAATTGATGGAAAGTATTCTTAGAGATGGTATATATAATTATCTGGATAGACAGGGTCTGATTAGGAACAGTCAACATGGATTTGTGCATGAAAGGTCATATTTGACAAATCTTATTGAATTTTTTGATGAGGTTACTAGGAAAGTTGACGAGGGTAAAGCGGTGGTTTTTGTCTATATGGACTTCAGTAAGGCCTTTGACAAGGTCCCACATGGAAGGTTGGTTAGGAAGGTTCAATCGTTAGGTATTAATACTGAAGTAGTAAAATGGATTCAGCAGTGGTTGGATGGGAGATGCCAGAGAGCTGTGGTGGATAACTGTTTGTCAGATTGGAGGCCGGTGACTAGTGGTGTGCCTCAGGGATCTGTACTGGGTCCAATGTTGTTTGTCATATACGTTAATGATCTGGATGATGGGGTGGTAAATTGGATGAGTAAGTATGCAGATGATACTGAGATAGGTGGAGTTGTGGATAATGAAGTAGGTTTTCAAAGCTTGCAGAGATTTAGGCCAGTTAGAAGAGTGGGCTGAAAGATGGCAGATGGAGTTTAATGCTGATAAATGTGAGGTGCTACATTTTGGTAGGACTAATCAAAATAGACTTACATGGTGAATGGCAGGGCATTGAAGAATACAGTAGAACAGAGGGATCTAGGAATAATGGTACATAGTTCCCTGAAGGTGGAATCTCATGTGGATAGGGTGGTGAAGAAAGCTTTTGGTATGCTGGCCTTTATAAATCAGAGCATTGAGTATAGGAGTTGGGATGTAATGTTGAAATTGTATAAGGCATTGGTAAGGCCAAATTTGGAGTATTGTGTACAGTTTTGGTCACCAAATTATAGGAAAGATGTCAACAAAATAGAGAGAGTTCAGAGAAGGTTTACTAGAATGTTACCTGGGTTTAATCACCATAGTTACAGAGAAAGGTTGAACAAGTTGGGTCTTCATTCTTTGGAATGTAGAAGGTTGAGGGGGGACTTGACAGAGGTATTTAAAATTATGAGGGGGATTGATAGAGTTGACGTGGATAGGCTTTTTCCATTGAGAGTGGGGGAGATTCAAACAAGAGGACATGAGTTGAGAGTTAAAGGACAAAAGTTTAGGGGTAACATGAGGGGGAACTTCTTTATTCAGAGAGTGGTAGCTGTGTGGAACGAGCTTCCAACAGAAGTGGTTGAGGCAGGTTCGATGTTGTCGTTTAAAGTTAAATTGGATAGATATATGGACAGGAAAGGAATGGAGGGTTATGGGCTGAGTGCAGATCGGTGGGACTAGGTGAGAGTAAGAGTTCGGCACGGACTAGAAGGGCCGAGATGGCCTGTTTCCGTGCTGTAATTGTTATATGGTTATTAGGTTATATAAACTCCAACCCCTGCCCCCCCATCAAAAAAAGCCATCGCCACCACCCCAACTTTCACTCTGCACTCCCCGAGTTTCTTTCGGCGCCCAATCGCGGCTGTGCAGTCCCGCAGTCGGCGATGCCTTGCCCCCCTTCCCCCGTCGCGGATGCTGCTTTGGCGCTGTGTTCGAGTCGGGAAGCGGATCTCCCCCGCGTGAACTGTCCCAACAGTCGCCCAGTCGTTTCCAAAATGTGAAGACTTTATTGCTCCGTTAGAATTAACATCGTACAGTACAGTCCCTCCCCACAGGCCACGCCGGGAGTGGGGAGCACCCACTTCTCCCCTCCCTGCCCCAGACGCCGGTAGCGGACGGCGGGAGAGATGGGGTACTGAGTCCCAGTGATACTTGGGTGGGTAGGAGGGAGAGTGGAGGGGCCGTGAGCTTGAGGTTCGGGGGGCGGGGAAGGGGTGGAGGGAGAGTGGAGATACCCTGGCTAATTGTTACTGCTTCCCACTGGGGTCGGAGGGATGGCCGAGTGGGGAGGAGTGTCCTGTCCCTCCAGTGTGGGGTGTCCGGCGAGGTCTGGGTTAAGGTGATCCCGTCCCCATCCCAGGGGGTGGGATATATTGGTGTGGGGAGGAGGGGTAGATTTTCCAAATGGGGCGGGTTCGGTGGGAGGGGGTGGTCAGAGCCGGGGATTGGCGGGGTCTGACTGGGAGCAAAGAACAGGGTCTGGGGAAAGGGAGTTAGATCGCTCTCTCTCTCGCTCTCTTTCACACACACACTCACATTCAAGTGCGTACGCGCCTACCCCACACGTCTCTGATGCCCGCTCCTTAAATGCAATCGCCGTTGTAGCGCACAAAATGGACAGCAAGATCCCACCCAGAGCGGTCGGTTCCAGTGACAGTGGCTGAGGGCAACTATTGGCCCCGGGGCCCACCTTTGCGCCCCCCCCCCAGGCTCCCACCATTAGAGAGGGGGGAGCGGCGAAGCGTCCCGCCTGGAAGTCCGCCCCCGGCGGCTGTAGCGCGATGCTCCCTATTCACCACCCCTCCCTCAGCGCGGGGTTCCCTCCTCAGCTCCCCCCCCCCCCAAACCCAGGGCGGCTTTGTTTCCCGTCCCAACGCCAGTGAAACCATGATCCCGGCTTGTGGAATCTTGCTGTGCACACTTTTGCTCCCTCCATAGGCTTCCCCTGAACTATCAATCCACCCTCCTTCTGAATGCCCTCAATGGTTGGAGGAGGGGGGACAGGAAACGCCACTCCCCAAATATACCTCCACATACCCCATGGGTGGGGAACTAGGAAAGTTTGATGACCCATGGATTCAAGAAAATCATTGAACTTCCTTATCGGGCCCCACCCTTTCTGTACTTCTCCATCTCCACAATTCCCCTCCTCATCCCTCCATCCCTTGCCCCTTTTTACCTCCTTGTGCTCCCCCACCTCCTTTCCTCACCCTGCCCCCTCCTTGGCCACTCAAGGGACTGGTGGGCCTGAGCAGGCCGGCCAATGGGAGGTCAGCTCATGAATCCGTGACCTCTGCCCTCCCCGGCGCCATCTTGGAAATGTCCCATTGTTGCCGATGGCGATGGATGGCCGCGATGGGCAATGGAGAAGGGAAGGGCAGAGGGTCCAGTCGCCACCGCAGAGGAAGGATCTCGACAGCCTTCGGGCAAGTCCAATCCCGCTGGCCAACGTCCATCGTAGTACAACGAAGAGTCAATAAGAGTCTGCGGGGTGGGGCGGGGGTTGGCCACCGGTGGAAGAAGAAATTGCTCTTTGTCCGTCCTTCGAGGGGGCGGTGTTCCTCTGATTCGTCCCTCCGCCCATCGCCAGCGAGCTTCGTGTGTCAGCTGTGGGGACAGACACAGGGTTAGGCCGACAGTCAATGTTCTGGGCCCATGCACCATCTCGCTCCTCCTCTACCTCCCCAGGGTCTAACCTGGCCCCCTCCCACCGCGATCGTCTGGCAGCCCGACACGCACCCAGAGAGATCCCACAGAGAGAAAGGTAACGGCAAAGTTGGATCACACGATTGTGGTTGGTTGAGGGGCAAATCTCACACAAATGTAGCGGGACATGATCCAATTTATAAACCTCTTCCTCAGTGTTCCCTCCTCACCCCCACCCACACCGTTCCCTCCTCACCCCCTCCCACACCGTTCCCTCCTCACTCCCCTCCCACAATGTTCCCTCCTCACTCCCTTCCCACAGCGTTCCCTCTTCAACCCCTCCCACAACATTCCCTCCTCACCCCCCCCACAGCGTTCCCTCCTCACCCCCTCCCACAGCGTTCCCTCCTCACTCCCTTCCCACAGCGTTCCCTCTTCAACCCCTCCCACAACATTCCCTCCTCACCCCCACCCACACCGTTCCCTCCTCACCCCCTCCCACACCGTTCCCTCCTCACTCCCCTCCCACAACATTCCCTCCTCACCCCCTCCCACAGCGTTCCCTCCTCACCCCCTCCCACAGCGTTCCCTCCTCACCGCCTCCCACAGCGTTCCCTCCTCAACCCCTCCCACAGCGTCCCTCCTCATCCCCTCCCACAGCGTTCCCTCCTCACTCCCACAACGTCCCTCCTCACCCTCTCCCACAGCACTCCCTCCTCGCCGCAGCTGGGAGGAACGTGGAGGGTGGTGGGAGAAAGGCGAGGTGCGGAGATCCAAGAGTGACTCTGTATTTTAAAGTCGGGGGAGAGAGAGAAACACATCTTTCCCCCTCCCCTCCCTGTCAGACACAGTTCTGGAAGTCAAACTCAACCCCCCCCCCCCACCTCCTCCTCCCAGTCCAGTAACCCTGCGGGAAGGAGCGGAGGGGGACAGGAAGTCCGGCTCAGGCAGGGTTCCTGCGGAGCCGCTGAAAACTGAGAGCGAGGATAAACTTCAGAGGCCGGCCGGCGGTGGGCTGGGGCCAGTGGGGTGTCGTGAACAACGCCGGGGGGGGGGGGTACTCAGGAGTTCAGGCAAGGGCCAGGAGGAAGTTCATGTGAATCGCACAGCCTCCTGCCTATTTCAGCAGGTCGCCGTTGGCCCTCACCGATCTTTAATGATGCATCACAGAGAGTATCCCGTCCAGAGAGCTGCAAATCCCACAACACTGCTTCTAATTCTGATCACGGTTTGGGACGGCAGCTACTTTCTTAGAAGTTTGCACGGATTTGGCACGTTAACTGAAACTCTTGACAAACTTCTGTTAAGTGCACAGTGGAGAGTATCCTGTCGGCCTGGTCTGGAAACACCAGGATGGAAAAATCCCACGGAGGGCGGGTGGGAAAGCCCTCCCCACCATCGAGCACATCTACACCGGAGTGCTATCGCAGGGAAGCAGTTATTAGAAATCCCCACCACCCTGGCCGTGCTCTCTTCCCGCTGCCTCCATCGGGAAGGGGGTACAGGGGCCTCGGGTCCTACACCACCAGGTTCAGGAACAGTTATCACCCCTCAACCATCAGGAAGGAGGTACAGGAGCCTCAGGTCCCACACCACCAGGTTCAGGAACAGTTATCACCCCTCAACCAGCAGGAAGGAGGTACAGGAGCCTCAGGTCCCACACCACCAGGTTCAGGAACAGTTATCACCCCTCAACCAGCAGGAAGGAGGTACGGGAGCCTCAGGTCCCACACCACCAGGTTCAGGAACAGTTATCACCCCTCAACCAGCAGGAAGGAGGTACAGGAGCCTCAGGTCCCACACCACCAGGTTCAGGAACAGTTATCACCCCTCAACCAGCAGGAAGGAGGTACAGGAGCCTCAGGTCCCACACCACCAGGTTCAGGAACAGTTGTTACCCCTCAACCATCAGGAAGGAGGTACAGGAGACTCAGGTCCCACACAACCAGGTTCAGGAACAGTTATGACCCCTCAACCATCAGGAAGGAGGTACAGGAGCCTCCGGTCCCACACCACCAGGTTCAGGAACAGTTATCACCCCTCAACCATCAGGAAAGAGGTACAGGAGCCTCCGGTCCCACACCACCAGGTTCAGGAACAGTTATCACCCTTCAACTATCAGGAAGAAGGTACAGGAGCCTCAGGTCCCACACCACCAGGTTCAGGAACAGTTATCACCCTTCAACTATCAGGAAGGAGGTACAGGAGCCTCAGGTCCCACACCACCAGGTTCAGGAACAGTTATTACCCCCTCAACCTGCAGGAAGGAGGTACAGGAGCCTCATGTCCCACACCACCAGGTTCAGGAACAGTTATCACCCCTCAACCAGCAGGAAGGAGGTACAGGAGCCTCAGGTCCCACACCACCAGGTTCAGGAACAGTTATCACCCTTCAACTATCAGGAAGGAGGTACAGGAGCCTCAGGTCCCACACCACCAGGTTCAGGAACAGTTATCACTCATCAACCATCAGGAAGGAGGTACAGGAGCCTCAGGTCCCACACCACCAGGTTCAGGGAGAGTTATCACCCCTCAACCATCAGGAAGGAGGTACAGGAGGCTCAGGTCCCACACCACCAGGTTCAGGAACAGTTATCACCCATCAACTATCAGGAAGGAGGTACAGGAGCCTCAGGTCCCACACCACCAGGTTCAGGGAGAGTTATCACCCCTCAACCATCAGGAAGGAGGTACAGGAGCCTCCGGTCCCACACCACCAGGTTCAGGAACAGTTATCACCCCTCAACCAGCAGGAAGGAGGTACAGGAGCCTCAGGTCCCACACCACCAGGTTCAGGAACAGTTATCACCCCTCAACCAGCAGGAAGGAGGTACGGGAGCCTCAGGTCCCACACCACCAGGTTCAGGAACAGTTATCACCCCTCAACCAGCAGGAAGGAGGTACAGGAGCCTCAGGTCCCACACCACCAGGTTCAGGAACAGTTATCACCCCTCAACCAGCAGGAAGGAGGTACAGGAGCCTCAGGTCCCACACCACCAGGTTCAGGAACAGTTGTTACCCCTCAACCATCAGGAAGGAGGTACAGGAGACTCAGGTCCCACACAACCAGGTTCAGGAACAGTTATTACCCCTCAACCATCAGGAAGGAGGTACAGGAGCCTCCGGTCCCACACCACCAGGTTCAGGAACAGTTATCACCCCTCAACCATCAGGAAGGAGGTACAGGAGCCTCCGGTCCCACACCACCAGGTTCAGGAACAGTTATCACCCTTCAACTATCAGGAAGAAGGTACAGGAGCCTCAGGTCCCACACCACCAGGTTCAGGAACAGTTATCACCCTTCAACTATCAGGAAGGAGGTACAGGAGCCTCAGGTCCCACACCACCAGGTTCAGGAACAGTTATTACCCCCTCAACCTGCAGGAAGGAGGTACAGGAGCCTCATGTCCCACACCACCAGGTTCAGGAACAGTTATCACCCCTCAACCAGCAGGAAGGAGGTACAGGAGCCTCAGGTCCCACACCACCAGGTTCAGGAACAGTTATCACCCTTCAACTATCAGGAAGGAGGTACAGGAGCCTCAGGTCCCACACCACCAGGTTCAGGAACAGTTATCACTCATCAACCATCAGGAAGGAGGTACAGGAGCCTCAGGTCCCACACCACCAGGTTCAGGGAGAGTTATCACCCCTCAACCATCAGGAAGGAGGTACAGGAGGCTCAGGTCCCACACCACCAGGTTCAGGAACAGTTATCACCCATCAACTATCAGGAAGGAGGTACAGGAGCCTCAGGTCCCACACCACCAGGTTCAGGGAGAGTTATCACCCCTCAACCATCAGGAAGGAGGTACAGGAGCCTCCGGTCCCACACCACCAGGTTCAGGAACAGTTATCACCCTTCAACTATCAGGAAGAAGGTACAGGAGCTTCAGGTCCCACACCACCAGGTTCAGGAACAGTTATCACCCTTCAACTATCAGGAAGGAGGTACAGGATCCTCAGGTCCCACACCACCAGGTTCAGGAACAGTTATCACCCTTCAACTATCAGGAAGGAGGTACAGGAGCCTCAGGTCCCACACCACCAGGTTCAGGGAGAGTTATCACCCATCAACCATCAGGAAGGAGGTACAGGAGCCTCAGGTCCCACACCACCAGGTTCAGGGAGAGTTATCACCCATCAACCATCAGGAAGGAGGTACAGGAGCCTCAGGTCCCACACCACCAGGTTCAGGAACAGTTATCACCCTTCAACTATCAGGAAGGAGGTACAGGATCCTCAGGTCCCACACCA
The DNA here is from genome assembly GCF_963921235.1 of Mobula hypostoma. NCBI lineage: Eukaryota > Metazoa > Chordata > Chondrichthyes > Myliobatiformes > Myliobatidae > Mobula > Mobula hypostoma. Next base: position 5,950,792 of record NC_086126.1, on the reverse strand, counting down.
CCAGGTTCAGGAACAGTTATCACCCTTCAACTATCAGGAAGGAGGTACAGGAGCCTCAGGTCCCACACCACCAGGTTCAGGGAGAGTTATCACCCATCAACCATCAGGAAGGAGGTACAGGAGCCTCAGGTCCCACACCACCAGGTTCAGGAACAGTTATCACCCTTCAACTATCAGGAAGGAGGTACAGGATCCTCAGGTCCCACACCACCAGGTTCAGGAACAGTTATCACCCTTCAACTATCAGGAAGGAGGTACAGGAGCCTCAGGTCCCACACCACCAGGTTCAGGGAGAGTTATCACCCATCAACCATCAGGAAGGAGGTACAGGAGCCTCAGGTCCCACACCACCAGGTTCAGGGAGAGTTATCACCCATCAACCATCAGGAAGGAGGTACAGGAGCCTCAGGTCCCACACCACCAGGTTCAGGGAGAGTTATCACCCATCAACCATCAGGAAGGAGGTACAGGAGCCTCAGGTCCCACACCACCAGGTTCTGGGACAGTTATCAACCATCAGGCTCCTGAACCAGCGTGGGTAACTTCCCTCGCCCCAACTCGAAACTGATTTCGCAACCCGCGGACTGACTTTCACGGGCTCCGCAAGTGTGGATCTCAGTATTATTTGTTTATCTGTCCACTGATTGAGTTTGTGCACACTTTACCCGCTTTCGCACACCGGTTGTCTGTTAGTCTTTGTGTGTAGCTTTTCATTGATTCTACTGTGTTTCTTTGCTCTATAGACAATAGGTGCAGGAGTAGGCCATTCGGCCCTTCAAGCCAGCACCACCACTCACTGTGATCATGGTTGATCATCCACAATCAGTATCCTGTTCCTGCCTTCTCCCCATATCCCTTCACTCCGCTATCTTTAAGAGCTCTATCTAACTCTTTCTTGAAAGAATCCAGAGACTTGGCCTCCACTGCCTTCTGGGGCAGAGCATTCCACAGATCCACAACTCTCTAGGTGAAAAAGTTTTTTCTCAACTCCGTTCTAAATGGCCTACCCCTTATCCTTAAACTGTGGCCTCTGGTTCTGGACTCACCCAACATCGGGAACATGTTTCCTGCCTCTTGCGTGTCCAATCCCCTAATATGTTTCAATCAGATCCCCTCCCATCCTTCTAAATTCCAGTGTATACAAGCCCAGTCGCTCCAATCTTTCAACATATGACAGTCCCGCCATCCCGGGAATTAACCTTGTGAACCTACATTGCACTCCCTAAATAGCAAGAATGTCCTTCCTCAAATTTGGAGACCAAAACTGCACACAGTACTCCAGGTGTGGTCTCACCAGGGCCCTGTACAGCTGCAGAAGGACCTCTTTGCTCTTATACTCAATTCCCCTTGTTATGAAGGCCAACATACCATTGGCTTTCTACTATGAATGTATTCACACCTACAACTGTGTGGCTAAGCAGAGCTCCAACACCTTATACAAGTTTGCTGATGACACCGCTGCCGTGGGCCGTATCGAAGGTGGTGATGAGTCAGCATACGGGAGGGGGATTGAAAACTTGGCTGAGCGGTGTCATAACGACAACCTCTCGCTCAACGTCAGCAAGACCAAGGAGCTGATTACAGACTTTGGGAGCAGGAAGCCGGAGATCCACGAGCCAGTAATCATTGGAGGATCGGAAGTAGGGTGGGTTAACAACTTTAAATTTCTGTACGGGAACACCAAAGCTTTTGAGCGGAAAATCCTACAAAAGGTAGTGGATTTGGCCCAGTCCATTGCGGGTAAAGCCCTCCCAACTGTTGAACACATCCACATGAAACACCGTCGTAGGAAAGCAGCGTCCGTCATCGGGGTCTCGGCCCAAAACGTTCACTGTTTACTCTTTTCCATAGATGCTGCCTGGCCTGCTGGGTTCCTCCAGCATTTTGTGTGCGTTGCTCGGATTTCCAGCGTCTGCAGATTTTCTCTTGTTTGTCCATCATCAGAGATCCCCTCTACTCAGGCTATGCTCTTTTCTTACTGCTGCCATCAGAATACCAACTACAACAGGATCAATCAAAGATCAACCAGAGTGCAGGAGACAACAAATCCTGCAAACGCAAATAGTAAATAAATAGCAATAACTAACGAGAGCATGAGTTAAAGAGTTCTTAAAGTGAGATCATTGGTTGTGGGAACATCTCAATGGATGGGGCAAGTGAGTGAAGTTATCCCCTTTTGTTCAAGAGCCTGATGGTTGAGGGGTAGGAACTGTTCCTGAACCTGGTGGTGCGAGTCCTGAAACTCCTGTACCTTCTACCTGACGGATGAGGGGTAATAACTGTTCCTGAACCTGGTGGCGCGGGTCCTGAGGCTCCTGTACCTTCTACCTGACGGATGAGGGGTAATAACTGTTCCTGAACCTGGTGGTGTGGGTCCTGAGGCTCCTGTACCTTCTACCTGACGGATGAGGGGTAATAACTGTTCCTGAACCTGGTGGTGCGGGTCCTGAGGCTCCTGTACCTTCTACCTGACGGATGAGGGGTAATAACTGTTCCTGAACCTGGTGGCGCGGGTCCTGAGGCTCCTGTACCTTCTACCTGACGGTTGAGGGGTAATAACTGTTCCTGAACCTGGTAGCGCGGGTCCTGAGGCTCCTGTACCTTCTACCTGACGGTTGAGGGGTAATAACTGTTCCCGAACCTGGTGGTGTGGGTCCTGAGGCTCCTGTACCTTCTACCTGATGGTTGAGGGGTAATAACTGTTCCTGAACCTGGTGGTGCGGGTCCTGAGGCTCCTGTACCTTCTACCTGACGGATGAGGGGTAATAACTGTTCCTGAACCTGGTGGCGCGGGTCCTGAGGCTCCTGTACCTTCTACCTGACGGTTGAGGGGTAATAACTGTTCCTGAACCTGGTAGCGCGGGTCCTGAGGCTCCTGTACCTTCTACCTGACGGTTGAGGGGTAATAACTGTTCCCGAACCTGGTGGTGTGGGTCCTGAGGCTCCTGTACCTTCTACCTGATGGTTGAGGGGTAATAACTGTTCCCGAACCTGGTGGTGCGAGTCCTGAGGCTCTTGTACCTTCTACCTGATAGCAGTGGCAAGAAGAGAGCGTGCATATCCGTTTCACCAACGTCTTGTACAGCCGTAAAAAAATGACATCCCAACTCCCGTACTCAGCGTCCCTTCTAGATCCAAATAAGGCACCATATTCGCCATCCGGGCTGAAGAGGTAGTTAATGGTGTCATTGCTATGTCTCTCCCTCATGGGAGGTGGTCACATCCTGCACAAGGAGGGTTGTCGATAATGTTTAGTCGAGCTGCTGCCCTGCTGAGTTCTGCACCGCCCCCCAATAACAAATGCCGATGAATTCATGCTGCTGACCCATTGAAATGTTCCCACAACCTATGGACCCAGTTTCAAGGACTCAACAACTCATGTTCTCAATATTCATTACTTATTTATTACTAATATTTCTTTTCTTTTTGTATTTGCATGATTTGTTGTCCTTTGTACACCTCTTGAACATCCAAGCTGGTGTGGTCTTTTGTTAATTCTATTATGGCTATTATCCTATTATGGATTTATTGAGTATGCCTGTAAGAAAACTAATCTCAGGTCGCATACGGTGATATAGATGTACTTTGATGATAAATTTATCTTGAAATCTGGACCTTAAATACATGCCCTTCAGTGTTTCAAATTTGTAAATGGGGAGAAAGATTCTGACAGGTATACCTCTCATAATTTCTACAAAGTTCTTGCAGATCTTGTAGGGGAGTCTAGGACAAGAGGGCATGACTTCAGGATTGAAGGACGTCCATTTAGAAGAGAGGTGCGGAGAAATTACTTTAGTCAGAGGGTGGTAAATCTGTGGAGTTTGTTGCCCACGAGCGGCTGTGGAGGCCAAGTCATTGGGTGCATTTAAGGCAGAGATAGGTAGGTTCTTGATTAGCCAGGGTGTCAAAGGGTAGGGGATGACTGGAAGAATTGGATCAGCCCATGATTGAATGACGGAGCAGACTCGATGGGCCGAACGGCCTACTTCTGCTCCTATATCTTATGGTCTTATCTCTCCTCAGCCCTTGAAGCTCCAGAGAAAGCAATTCATTTTGTCGTTGCAGCCCACCCTCTCCAATCCGGGCAGCATCCTGGTGAACCTCTCCAAAGTCTCCACATCACATCCTCCCTGGAATGAGGGGGAAGGGGTGCGACCGGAAATGTACCCAAGTGCAGCCCGGGCGGGGTTTTATACAGCTGCAACGTCCCTTCCTGACTCGAACTCCATCCCTTCCCTTCGCCTCTTTGTACTGAGTCCCCCCTCTCTGCACTCCCAGCCACACTGAAGACTTAAAACGCCAACCTGTACATTTCCCCTCCCGGCTGAAGTTCCTCCTTGTTAAGATTCTCAGAAAGGATTGAGATCCTGTTTGGACTCAGGTTCAACATCACCGGCGTAAATTATGAAATTTGTTGATGTGTGGCGGCAGTACATCGCAATACGCACTAATGTACAAACCCCTTCGAGTCAGAGACAGGAATTGAACCCGCGTTACGCTTGCTGCCGCCATCCCTTTTCACTTTTGTAACTTATCGTAACTTTTCATGCATCTGTATAGCTGCCCCCTTCCTCTCCCATCCTGACGAGGGGTCTCAGCCCGAAACGGTGACCGTTGATTCCCCCTCCTTAAGATTGCTGCCTGACCTGCTGAGTTCCTCCAGCGTGTTGCCCTTGGATGGAAAATCTCACAGAAGAGTAGTGGGTACGGCCCGGTCCATCGCGGGCAGAGCCCACCCCACCACTGAGCACGACTACACGAAACGTTGTCGCAGGAAAGCAGCGGCCATCATCGGAGACCACCCAGGACACGCTCTCTTCTCACTGCTGCCATCAGGAAGGGGGTACAGGAGCCTCAGGGCTCCCACCACCAGGTTCAGGAACAGTTCTTACCCCTCAGTTGTATTTAATAGTTAAATTAAATAAGTACTGCAAAAAAAAAGGTGAGGTAGTGTTCATGGGTTCAATATCCATTCAGAAATCGGATGGCAGAGGGGAAGAAGCTGTTCCTGAATCGTTGAGTGTGTGTCTTCAGGCTCCTGTACCTCCTCCCTGATGGTAGCAATGAGAACAAACCTTGTTCTGGGTGATGGGGGTCCTTAATGATGGACACCACCATTTAGAGGCATCGTTCCTCAGTGATGTCCTGGATACCACGGAGGCCGGTGCCCGTGCTGGAGCTGACTGAGTTTACGCCTCTCTGCTGTTTATTTTGATGCCCCGCCCCGCGAACGACATCTACGAAAAGGATTCACGGAGTGCCTCGGGGGCCAAGGCCCAGCCTTGCAAACATCTCGACTCTCGTCAGGCATGGCGGCCCTTGCGAACGTTTCTGATCACTGGTGCCCTCCCGCCAAGACGCCCAGCCGCGGCGTGGTAGCACGGGGCCCGACCCGCACACTTGGCGGCGCCAGGGGAAGGGGGTTCGATTCCCGCCACTTCCTGTGGGGACTCTGCACGCCCTCTCCCCGTGGGACCACGTGGGTTTCCTCCGGGTGCCCCGGTTTCCTCCCGCAGTCCGAAGGCGTACCGGGATAGGGTCGGCGAGTCGCAGGCGTGCAGCGTTGGCGCCGGAGGGGTGGCGATGCTCGGGGGTTGGCCCCCACCCCGACCCCACCCCAGCACATCCTCGACCGCCGTCTTTCGCTGGACGTGTGACGTAGACCGTAGAGCACAGGAGCAGGCCATTCAGCCCACAGTGTCGTGCTGTACCGGGTGAGAAGAAAATCAGAAACACCCAGACACGCATCCCTCCTACCTCCACATCCCTCCATCTTCCTCACATCCACGTGCCTATCCAAGCGTTCTTAAAATCCTCGAATGTATTTACCTCCACCACCATTCCAGGCACCCTCCACTCTCTGAGTGAAAAACCTACCCCCTCTCACCCTCAATGCATGCCCCTTGGTATTAGACATTTCAACCCTGGGAAACAAATACTCTCTGTCCAATCCATCTATGCCTCTCATAATCTTGTAGCCCTCTATCAGTTCTCCAACACACCAGAGCAAACAACACAAATGAAGATCATCTTTAATCTTCTATAACCCGTTGTCGCTTTGTAGCCAGGGAGTGAGGGCTCGAAGGCAGACACTGACCCCCCGAAAGTGGAGGTAGTCTACCACACTCTCCGCCACCCCACGGGGAAACAGCTTATAGTGAGAGCAGATGTTCTGAAAGCAGACTCCTATCCGCATTTCTGGCTGGAGAGTCAGATTTGGAAAATAAACAGAGTTTGATCACAGTAACATCCCCTCCTGCGTTCAGGTAATTTGATCATAGTAACATCCCCTCCTGCGCGCAGGCAAGATGGAAGAAACAGCAGGACACAAGTTAGGCTCTTGGGAATGTCCTGGCAGCCGAGGTGCACAAGAGGGCGATTTGATTTCACCGTCGCAGACACCGTCCCATCACAGTCTCTCAGCCCTCACAGAGAGGTCCACCACACCGTCCCATCACACACTCCTGGGGTCAAACACAGAGTGAAGCTCCCTCCACACCGTCCCATCACACACTCCCGGGGTCAGACATAGAGTGAAGCTCCCTCCACACCATCCCATCACACACTCCCGGGGTCAGACATAGAGTGAAGCTCCCTCTACACCGTCCCATCACACACTCCCGGGGTCAGACATAGAGTGAAGATCCCTCCACACTGTCCCATCACAAACTCCCGGGGTCAGACACAGAGTGAAGCTCCCTCCATACGTCCCATCACACACTCCTGGGGTCAGACACAGAGTGAAGCTCCCTCCACACCGTCCCATCACACACTCCTGGGGTCAGACACAGAGTGAAGCTCCCTCCACACCGTCCCATCACACACTCCCGGGGTCAGACACAGAGTGAAGCTCCCTCCACACTGTCCCATCACACACTCCCGGGGTCAGACATAGAGTGAAGATCCCTCCACACTGTCCCATCACAAACTCCCGGGGTCAGACACAGAGTGAAGCTCCCTCCACACCATCCCATCACACACTCCCGGGGTCAGACACAGAGTGAAGCTCCCTCCACACTGTCCCATCACATAGCCTCCCCACTCTCTCTCTGCCTGTGACTGTAACAGTTAAATCCCGATTGCGCTGGTGGAGAGTTCCTGGATGAACACACTCCTGGGAAGCCTGGGATCAATTATCCTGCGAAGACAATCAGGACTATTGTGACTGGAGCTGGGATCCGCCTCCTTTCGTTCTGCCTGAAATTCCAGCAAACCGTCTGCATTAAATCAACACAAGCAGGGCCAAGGGGGCTCCCTGCTCAGACTGGGCCTTCCTCACACGGACGAGCTGCCAACCCGGGCCACAAGCAACGCTTTTCAACCAAATTGTGTTTCGCTGTTTGTCAGGGCCTTTAGTGAACTGACACATCCACCCTGTCTGAGAGCCGGGGGTGGGGGTGGAAGAGAGATGGGGCAGAAAGAGACAGAGAGAGAGAGAGAGATGGGGAGAGAGGGAGGGTGGGGCAGAGAAATAGCGGGAGAGAGATGGGGGGGAGTCACAGTGATGGGGAGAGAGAGCGATCGGGGCAGAAAGAGAGCGGCGGGGCAGAAGAGAGAGGGTGTGGCAGAGGGAGAGTAATGGGAGAGAGAGATAGATGGGGCTGAGAGAGAGAGAGGGATGGGGCCGAGAGAGAACAAAGGTGGGGGGGAGAGAAGGGCATCATAGTAATATGATCCTACAGTACAGAAACAAGCCCTTTGGCCCATCTCTCCCATACCAAACCATTTAATTTACCTACTCCCATCGACCTGCACCTGCTCCATAGCCTTCCATACCCCTACCATCCATGTACCTTATACAAACTTCTCTTAAACATTGAAATCAAACAGCACATGCACCACTTGCACTGGTCGCTCGCTCCACACGCTCTCGGCCCTTCGAGTGAAACAGTTTCCCCTCACGTTCCCTTAAACTTTTCACCTCCCACCCTTAACCCGTGACCTCTAGTTGTAGTCTAACCCCCAGCTCAGTGGAAACGCCTATCTATTACTCTGTCCTGTTGCAGAATCTCAGATGGAGACAAGAGGGCATACAGGAGCGAGATATACCAGCTAGTTGAGTGGTGTCACAGCAACTACTTTGTACTCAGCGTCAGTAAGGCCAAACAATCGATTGTGGACTTCAGGACAGGTAGGAAGAAGGAACACAAACCAATCCTCATGGAGGGATCAGGAGTGGAGAGAGTGAGCAGTTTCAAGTTCCTGGGCGTCAGTCTCTCTGAGGATCTGACCTGGACCCAACATATCGACGCAGCTACAAAGTGGGCAAGACAGCGGCTATATTTCATTAGGAGTTTGAGGAGATTTGGTATGCAACTAAGACACTCAAAAAAACTTCTAAAAATGTACCCCGGAAAGCATTCTGACTGGCTGCACCACCGTCTGGGATGGGAGACGGATACTGCAGAAGATCGAAGTAAGTTGCAGAAACTTGTAAAATTAGTTACGAGCTCTAGCCTCTGCAGCATCAAAAACACCTTCAAGAAGCAGTGCCTCCAAAAGGCGGCACCCATCATTAAGGACCCCATCACCCAGGACCTGCCCTCTTGCTACTGTCAGGGAGGAGGTACAGCAGCCTGAAGGCACACACTCAACAATTCAGGAACAGCTTCTTCCCCTCTGCCATCTGACTTCTGAATGGACATTGAACCCATGAACACTACCTCACTATTTCTGTTTTTTTGCGCTCCTTATTTAATAGACATATATATACTTACTGTAATTCGGGTTTTATATATTTATTTATCATGTATTGTACTGCTGCCGTAAAGTTAACAAATTTCACGACATATGCCGGTGATACTAAATCTGATTCTGATTATAATTTTTTACACCTCTGTCAAATCTCCCCTCAATCTTCTACATTCCAAGGAATACAGTCCTAACCTATTCAATCTTTCCTTATAACTCAGGTCCTCCAGACCCAGCAACATCCTTGTAAATTTTCTCTGTGCTCTTTCAACCTTATTTACATCTTTCCTGTAGGTAGGTGACCAAAATTGCACACAATACTCCAAATTAGGCCTCACCAATGTCTTATACGACTTCAACATAACATCCTATCTCCTGTACTCAATACTTTGATGTATGAGAGCCAGTGTGCCAAAAGCTTTCATTATGACCCTGTCTACCTGTGACTCCACTTCCAATGAATTCTGGACCTGTATTCCCAGATGCCTTTGTTCTACCACACTCCTCAGTGCCCTGTGTAAGTCCTACCCTGGTTGGTCCTACCAAAGTACAACACCTCACACTTGTCTGCATTAAATTTCATCTCCTTTTTTGCCGTCCATTTTCCCTGTTGGTCCAGATCCCTCTGCAAGCCATGATAGCCTCCCTCGCTGTCCACTACACCCCCAATCTTGGTGTCATCCACAAATTTGCCGATCCACAGTATCATCTAGATTGTTGACATAGATGACAAACAACAACAGACCCAGCACCGATCCCTACAGCACTCCACTAGTCACAGGCCTCCACTCAGAGAGGCAACCATCTACTACCACTCTCTGGCTTCTCCCTCAAAGCCAATGACTAATCCAATTTAATACCTCACACCGAATGCTGAGCGACTGAACCCTCTTGACCAGCCTCCCATGTGGGACCTTGTCAATTGCTTTGTTGAAGTCCATGTAGACAACATCCACTGCCTAGCCTTCATCAGCTTTCCTGGTAACTTCCTCGAAAAACTCTTAAGATTGGTTAGACAAGACCCACCATGCATGAAGCCATGCTGACTATCCCTAATCAGTCCCTGTCTATCCAAATAGTTGTATATCTGGTCCCTTAGAACACCTTCCAATAACAACTGAGGTCAGGCTCACAAACTTTTAAACTTTCCTGGTTTATCTTCAGAGCCTTTCTTATACAGCAGAACAACATTAGCTACCTTCCCATCCTCTTGTACCTCACCTGTCGCTAAGGGTGATCTAAAAATCTCTGCTAGGGCCCTGGAAATTTCCACACATGCCTCCCACAGGGTCTGAGGGAACTCGTTGTCAGGTCTTAGGGATTTATCCACCCTGATTTGTTACAAGACAGCAAACACCTTCTCCTCTCCAATCTGTATGGGGTCCAATATCTCGTTGCTGCTTTGCCTCACTTCTGCAGCCTCTTGGTCCATCTCTAGAGTAAATACAGATGCAGAAAACATCCATTTAAGATCTCCGCATCTCTTTTGACTCCACACGTGGATTACCATTCTGGTCTTCCAGACGACCAATTTTGTCCCTTGCAATCCTCTTGCTCTTCGCATTTCCGCAGAATCCCTTCACCTTGTCTGCTAGGGAGGAGAGCTAAGGTACCGGTGGCCCCTGTTTCCATCCAGGGGGTCAGTGTGGACATGGTGGAGGATTACAAATACCTGGGGATACGAATTGACAATAAACTGGACTGGTCAAAGAACACTGAGGCTGTCTACAAGAAGGGTCAGAGCCGTCTCTATTTCCTGAGGAGACTGAGGTCCTTTAACATCTGCCGGACGATGCTGAGGATGTTCTACGAGTCTGTGGTGGCCAGTGCGATCATGTTTGCTGTTGTGTGCTGGGGCAGCAGGCTGAGGGTAGCAGACACCAACAGAACCAACAAACTCATTCGCAAGGCCAGTGATGTTGTGGGGATGGAACTGGACTCTCCGATGGTGGTGTCTGAAAAGAGGATGCTGTCCCAGTTGCATGCCATCTTGGTCAATGTCTCCCATCCACTACATAATGTACTGGGTGGGCACAGGAGTACATTCAGCCAGAGACTCATTCCACCAAGATGCAGCACAGAGCATCATAGGAAGTCATTCCTGCCTGTGGCCATCAAACTTTACAACTCCTCCCTTGGAGGGTCAGACACCCTGAGGCAATAGGCTGGTCCCGGCATAATTTACATATTACTGTTTAACTATTTATGGTTTTATTACTAGTTAATTATTTACGGTGAAACGGCAATGAAAACGTTTTTCCCTCAGGATCAGTAAAGTATGACTATGAGAAAGAGAGAGAGAGACAGAGAGAGAGGTATAGCAGAGAACACAGAGGCAGAGTTTATAAACTGATCTGATCCACAATGGTTATGATTGGTATGGAGAGATACTTTGATCAAAGTTCAGAGACAATTTATTATCAAAGAATGTACATGTTACTATATGCCTGATGGCAGCAGGGAGAAGAGAGCACAGGCTGGATGGTGGGGTTCCTGATGATGGATGCTGCGTTCCCGTCGCAGTGCTCCTCGCAGAAGTGATCAATGGTGGGGAGGGCTTTACCAGTGACGGACCACCACGTGCTGTGGGTTTTTCAATTCCTGGGCGACGGTGTCTCCGCTCAGCAGGTAGAAGGCTGTGCATCAAAGTTTCAGGTGACATTCCAAGTCCACACCAACTTCGAAGAAAGTCGAAGTTTGGTGCCTCCTTTGCGATGGCTGCTCCCATTAAGTGCCTGGCTGGGAATGTGGAGGGGGCGTTGAATCCCAGATCAGCCCCTGTGCACTCATAGAGCCACAGACCCTTCAGCCCATCTAGTCCATGCCAAACGGTTATTCTGCCTAGTCCCATCTAGGACCATAGCCCTCCACGTCCCCCCAAACTTCTCTTAAACATTGAAATTGACCCGTATCTACCACTTCTGCTGCCAGCTCGTTCCATACTCTCACCACCCTCTGTTCCCCCTCAGATTCCACTTAAGCTTGTCACCTTTCACCCTTAACCCATGATCTCTAGTTCCAGTCGCACCCAAACTCATTGGAAAAAGCCTCCTTGCAATTACCCTATCTATACCCCTCATAATTTCCTCTCAATCATCTACGCTCCAGGAAATAAAATCCTAGCCTGTTCAAACTTTCCCTATAACTCAGATCCTCAAGTCCCCAGCAACATCCTTGTAAATTTTCTCTGCACTCCTTCGAACTTATTGACATTCTTCCTGTAGCTGGCAACCAGACCTGCATGCGATATTCCAAATTAGGCCTCACCAACATCTTATTGGGTAGCGGGGTGGAGATACATCTCTACCAAAGGAGGTGTAAGGTGCTCCTTCCCTCCGCTAGCCTGCAGGTCACCCTTGGGTGAGGTGTAGCACCTGCTTAGCCCCCCCCCCACCACCGATCAGGGTCATGTGGAGCCATGGGAGCAGGTGGTGGATGGTCGTACGAGCAGCCGGTGCATATCACAAGTCCGGGTTATGTGACCACTGACGCCCGGCAGACAATCTCTGAAGGGTATTGATAATGGCTGGGGTCACCCGTCTCGTAAAGACGCTGCCCAGAAGGTGGTGATGGCAAACCACTTCTGTAGAAGATTTGCCAAGAACAATCATGGTCATGGAAAGACCGCGATCACTCACGTCATACGACATTACGGCGATGATGTGATTACGGAATACCTGGAGGCACGTGACAAGATAGGCCAAAGCTGGCGTGGTTTCCTGAAAGGAAAATCCTGCCTGACAAACCTACTGCAATTCCTTGAGGAAATTACAAGCAGGGTAGACAAAGGAGATGCAGTAGACGTGGTGTACTTGGATTTTCAGAAGACCTTTGACAAGGCACATGAGGCTGCTTAGCAAGATAAGAGCCCATGAAATTACAGGGAAGTTACTAGCCTGGGTGGAGCATTGGCTGGTCAGCAGGTAACAGAGAGTGGGAATAAAGGGATCCTACTCTGGGTGGCTGCTGGTTACTGGTGGAGTTCCACAGGGGTTGGTGTTGCGATCCCTGCTTTTTATGATGTTTGACAATGACTTGGATTATGGGATTAATGGATTTGTGGCTAAATTTGCCGATGATACAAAGATATGTGGAGGAGTGGGTAGTGTTGAGGAAACAGAGAGCCTGCAGAGAGACTTAGATAGTTTAGGAGAATGGGCAAAGAAGTGGCAAATGAAATACAATGTTGGAAAGTGTATGATTATGCACTTTGGTGGAAGAAATAAATGGGCAGACTATTATTTAGATGGGGAGAGAATTCAAAATGCAGATATGCAAAGGGACTTGGGAGTCCTTGTGCAGGATACGCTAAAGGTTAACCTCCAGGTTGAGTCAGTGGTGAAGAAGGCAAATGCAATGTTGGCATTCATTTCTAGAGGTATAGAATATAAGAGCAGGGATGTGATGTTGAGGTTCTATAAGGCACTCGTGAGACCACACTTGGAGTATTGTGTGCAGTTTTGGGCTCCTTATTTTAGAAAGAATATACTGACATTGGAGAGGGTTCAGAGAAGATTCATGAGAATGATTCCAGGAATGGAAGGGTTACCGTATGAAGAACATCTGGCAGCTCTTGGGCTGTATTCCCTGGAGTTCAGGAGAATGAGGGGGGATCTCATAGAAACATTCTGAATGTTGAAAAGCCTGAACAGATTAGATATGGCAAAGTTATTTCCCATGGTAGGGGAGTCCAGGACAAGAGGGCACGACTTCAGGATTGAAGGACGTCCATTGAGAACAGAGATGCGGAGAAATTACTTTAGTCAGAAGGTGGTAAATCTGTGGAATTTGTTGCCATGAGCGGCTGTGGAGGCCAAGTCATTGGGTGTAATTAAGGCAGAGATAGATAGGTTCTTGATTAGCCAGGGCATCAAAGGGTATGGGGTGAAGGCAGGGGAGTGGGGACGACTGGAAGAATTGGATCAGCCATGATTGACTGGCAGAGCAGACTTGATGGGCTGAATGGCCTACTTCTGCTCCTATATCTTATGGTCTTATGGACGTGGCACATTGTGAACTTGAACATAACAACCCAACTCCTGTACTCAATGAATCAGCCTATAATTGGCCATAACTCATGCAGGCTTCAGAGGACAACTTGGACCTCGACTCCTGCACAGACACCTGGATCTCCAAAGGTTCAGCTCCACCCCTCTCTCATCTGTGTAGCTCTACCCCCACCCCACTCCCGTGTCCAGGGCTGACTCACAAGTCCCTAATGGAACGGGATAAGGCACCGGGCTAAAGGCCTGAAGGAAGCTGCTTGTAGAGGGTGCCAGACTTGCCTGAGAGGGTCCAGCGGCGGTCCAGAGGCTCCGGCTGTTCCGTTCAGAGAGAGCTGACACCCGTGCGCCAAGCGGACCCCGCGGGCGCGGCCCCCGGTGCCTCAGCGACGGAGCTAGAGAGAGAGAGAGAGAGAGAGATCCAGGTAGAGGAACCCATCCAGTTCCGAACCTCACCCCCCCACCCACCTCCCGTCCCCACCCCTCCCCCCATGCAGTGTCAGGAAGGATTATAAATTCCAGCACAGCAGTTAGCATAATGCCTGACAGCCCCAACGACCCGGGTCCAATTCCCGCCACTGTCTGTAAGAGGTTTTGTATCTTCTCCCCGCGACCGTGCAGATTTCCTCCGGGTGCTCTGGTTTCCTCCCACAGTCCAAAGATGTATGCGTTAGGTTTTGCTACGTTGGCGCCGGAACCGTGCTGGCTGACCGCTCCCGACCCCCAGCACATCCTCAGACTGCGTCAGGTCGAGGACCCAGAACAGAGCATTTCACTGCACGCTTCGATGTGCCTGTGACACATTAAAGTTTAACTTCAGCCCCAGAAAGGGAGTGGGCTGGATGGGAGGGCGGGAGATTTAGATCTCCAAACAGGACTAAAGTTGGGGGTTGCTCTGCATGAGGTGCCCGGGGCCACCAGAGGTGTCTGATCCAGGGGTTGCCAGCTTTAGAGAGGGAAGCAGAAAATAAAACTGAGGCTCGGGGGCATAGAACTGGCGAACTCAGTACCAGGGGAAAGTCGTTCATAGTTATTACCAGATCAGGGGATGGTGTAGAGGGAGCTTCACTCTGTCTGACCCCGGGAGTGTGTGATGGGACGATGTGGAGGGAGCTTCACTCTGTGTCTGACCCCGGGAGTGTGTGATGGGACAGTGTAGAGGGAGCTTCACTCTGTGTCTGACCCCGTGAGTGTGTGATGGGACGGTGTAGAGGGAGCTTCACTCTGTGTCTGACCCCGTGAGTGTGTGATGGGACGGTGTGGAGGGAGCTTCACTCTGTGTCTGACCCCGGGAGTGTGTGATGGGACAGTGTGGAGGGAGCTTCACTCTGTGTCTGACCCCGGGAGTGTGTGATGGGACGGTGTGGAGGGAGCTTCACTCTGTGTCTGACCCCGGGAGTGTGTGATGGGACAGTGTGGAGGGAGCTTCACTCTGTGTCTGACCCCGGGAGTGTGTGATGGGACGGTGTGGAGGGAGCTTCACTCTGTGTCTGACCCCGGGAGTGTCTATTTTGTATTATTTCTGTTGACTATTTTGTTTTGTAAATAAGTAACGCTTGCACCTCTGAATCCCTCTGAGAACTGACGGCCTGAACCTCCACGTTCCCCACCCCGTCTGGCACCAGCTCTCCCACCCGTCTCCCACTCTTCAGGCTATTTACAAGGACAGGTGTGTAAAAAGGGCCCGACGGATCACTGGGGATCCGAGTCACCCCAACCACAAACTGTTCCAGCTGCTGCCATCCGGGAAACGGTACCGCAGCATAAAAGCCGGGACCAACAGGCTCCGGGACAGCTTCTTCCATCAGGCCATCAGACTGATTAATTCATGCTGATACAATTGCATTTCTATGTTATACTGACTGCCGGTTGTACATATAAGTTACTATAACATTGCACATTTAGACGGAGACGGCACATAAAGATTTTTACTCCTGATGTAAGTAATTCAATTCGGTACCCCTGACTCCTCTGGACCAAGACCGGAGCTCGTCCTTGCAACACCCCCTCCCCACCCCGCCGCCCACTGCCCGCGCCCAAACCCCGTTCACTTACACGGTGCTGTCGACGTTGGCGGAGCCGGTGATGGGGTCCGGGACCTTGGGGGCGCCGTGGACCCAGCGGTAGCAGTCGGTGACGGTGCGCGCCTGTCCGCAGGCACCGCGGCTGCAGTAGGCGACGCCCAGGGCCAGCATCACCACGCCGAAGACACAGACCGGAACCAGGAGCGCGATCAGCAGCCACCGGTCGATCTGTCCGTTGCTTACGTTCACCTGCCGGACCCCCTCCCCAGCCGCTCCGCTGGCCGGGCTGGGGTGCTCTGCGGGATGGGCGCTGCTGAGAGTGAGGAGGGGTCCCGCCCGCAGCGGTGCCTCTGTCGCCCGGGCGGGGGTTGTAGACTGAGGAAGGGGTTGTTCCAACTCTGCCTGTTCCCATGGAGACTTGGGACCGGATTTTTCCATCGAGTCGGGAATGTGTTGGCCATATATCTCGGGTAGTCCCGTGGAGATGGGACTGAACTGGCCATTCTCCGTGGGTTGTCCTGTAGATGTGAAAATGGTTGGGCCCGTCACCTTGGGTTGCCCTGTAGATAGGGGAGGAGGGTGTCCCATCTCCCCGGGCTCCCCTGTAGACTGGTCAGGGAGTGATCCCGCCTCCGCCGGTTCCCCGGTAGACATGGCAGGAGATCGTCCCGTCCCTACTGGCTCCCAAGTGGCCAGGGGAAGGGGCTGCCTCGACGACCGGGCAGGAGGTGACCACGTCTCCCCAGAAGCTGACGGGACCCCCCGCCACCCGTCCCCTTCTCCCTCCCGCCACAGGTCCAGCCCGTCCATGGTCCCGGTCGGGAAGGAGGGGAGGGTGGCGCGCCCAGTTTCGGGCAGGCAGGAGAACCCGTCCGGCTCCAGGACGAAGCCCTCCCGGCAATGACATTCGAAGTGCCCCAAGTAGTTGACGCACATCTGCTGGCAGCTGCCCTCGAACTGGCACTCATCCACGTCTTGGCAATAAGCGACGCCCCCCTCATCGCGCTCCAGCCGGTAGCCCACCCGGCAGTAGCACTGGAAGGATCCCGGAGCGTTAGCGCACAGCTGCGGGCACTGTCCCAGCGCGCACTCGTCCAAGTCCCGGCACTCGCCCCCTTCCAGCCGGTAACCCGGGGCGCAGAGGCACGTGTACGAGCCCGGGACGTTGGCGCAGAGCTGAGGGCACGGCTCCAGCGCGCACTCGTCCATGTCCAGGCACGACCGACCGTCCGGCGCCAACTCGAAGCCCGCCCGGCAGCCGCAGCGGTACGACGACCCGCTCTCCGTGCACAGTTGCTCGCAGCCCCCGTTACCGCCGCCCGCGGCGCACCCGCCGCCCTTCCCCACCCCGGGATTCCGGCAGTAAGGGGGATCCCGGGACCAGCCCACCCCGCCCTCCCTCGCTTTGCAGAGGACGGAGACGGGAGCCCGGGGAGGGGAGCAGCGCACGGTGGCCACCGAGCCGAAGGGAGCCCAGCGCAGGCTGGACGAGGTTAAGCCGAACGGGGCGGTGTACGTGACCGGTGCGTTCGCCTCCAGCGGCGGGCACATCCCGCGGAAGGTGTAGCGGCAGAGGTAGCCGTCCACCGAGAGCCGGCACGAACCCTCCACCCACTTGAAGTCCGTCGCGTCCCCGGCGCCGTAAGTCAGTGCAACGCAGCGGGCGGCCGGGCAGGAGATCCCCCCTTCTTCCCCTTCGCCCGCCCCGTCCCACAGCCAGTTGGTAAAGCGGGTATCCTGGTCCCCGGTTGTCCAGGTGAAGCCCCGCAACGGCTTGCGGGGAGCGCACTGGCGGGGCTGCCGCTGGAGACCGAGCCACAGTTTCAGCGCCTTCCCCCGGCCCGGCAGCTCCAAGCCCCGAACCAACTCTTCGACCAGCGCCGCCTCGGCTCTCCGCCTCACGCTGGCCAGGTTGCCTCCGGTCTCCCGGCACGCCCGCCACGCCTGGGTGAAGGAGAGGCGCCGCAGGTGGACGGTGTAGCACGAGTCGGGCCCGCAGACGGCGTTGGAGACCCCGGGTTCCCCGCCGCCGGAGGGGGGCGAGCCGGACGACTGGGTCAGCAGGCAGGACAGGCTGAGCCAGAGAGCGAACATCCCGGCTGGCCGGCGGATCCCCCGCTCGACTGAGCTGTGCAGTCAGCAGACGGGACACGGTGGGAGAGAGTTCTCCGGGGAGGGGAGGGGAGTGTGGGAGGAGCGAGGGAGAGAGGGCCGGAGAGTGAAGGGGGGGGATGAGAAGGGAGGAGGGGAAGGGGAGAGAGATGAAAAGGGAAGGAGAGAGGGAAGAAGAAGGAAAGAGGGAGGGAGGAGAAGAGGATGGGAGGAGACGGAGGCGAGAGAAGGGAGAGAGGTGGTAGGGGAAAGCGAAGGTAGGCGAGAGAGGAAGGTGGAGAGACGGGGAGTGGAGGCAAGAGGAAGGGAGAGTGAGGGGAAGGGGAGGGAACTGGAAGGAAAGAAGTGGAGTGAGTGCTGAGGAGAAGAGAAACGGAGGTACAGGAAAGGGAAAGAGGGACGGAAACACACACACACACACACACACACAGACACACACACACAGACACACACACAGATACACACACACAGACACACACACACAGACACACACACACAGACACACACACACAGACACACACAGATACACAAACACAGACACACACACACACACACACACACACAGACACACACACAGATACACAAACACAGACACACACACACAGACACACACACACAGACACACACACACAGACACACACACACAGACTCGCACACACACACACACGCACAACACACAGACACATACACAGATACACACACACACGCAGACACACACACACAACACACAGACACATACACAGATACACACACACACGCAGACACACACACACAACACACAGACACATACACACACAGATACACACACACAGACACATACAGACACACACAGATACACACACACACATACACACAGACACATACAGACCCACACACACACACACAGAGACACACACACACACACACAGACCGACACACTCATAGACACAGACATACACACACACAGAAGCACAAACACACATATACACACACACACAGACATACACACACACACACAAACACACATACACACACAGACACATACATACACACACACACACACACAGAGACACACACACAACACACAGACACACACATACACACAGACACAGACACACACACACATACACAACACACAGGCACACACACACACATACACACATAACACACATACACACACACAGACACATACACACACAGATATACACACACACACATACATACAGACACATACAGACCCACATACACACACACACAGATACACACACACACACGCACACACACACACAGACACACACACACACGGATACAGACCCACACACACACATACACACACACAGACACATACAGACCCACACACACACACACACACGCACACAGATACACACACACAGACACACACACACACACACACACACAGACTCACACACACACACAACACACAGACACATACACACACAGATACACACACACAGAGACACATACAGACAAACACACACACACAGATACAGACCCACACACACATACACACACACAGACACATACAGGCCGACACACACAGACACATACACACACAGATACACACACACACACATACACACAGACACATACAGACACACACAGACCGACACACTCATACAGACACAGACACACACAAACACACATACACACACACACACACACACACACACACACACATATACACACACACAAACACACAGACACACACACACAGCACACAGACACAGACATACACACAGACACACACACAACACACTCACACAACACACAGACACACACACACACTCACACACAGACACACACACACATACACACACACAGACACACAGACACATACACACACACACATACACACAGACACACACACAACACACAGACACACAGACACACACACATACACACATACACACACAACATACATACACACAGACACACACACATACATACACACAGACACACACAACACACATACACACAGACACACACACACATCACACAGACACACACACATACACACACAACACACAGACACACACACACATACAGACAGACAGACACACACACATACACACAGACACTCACACACAACACACAGGCACACGCACACACATACACACAGACACACACACACACCACACAGACACACACACAGACACACACATACACACACACACACACACAGAAACATGCACACACACACACACACACACACACAGACACACACAGACCCACACACACACACACACACACTACAGACAGACACACACACATACAGACAGACACACACACATACACACAAACACACACACATACACGCAGACACACACATACAGACAGACACACACACATACACATACATACACAACACACAGACACACACACAGACGCACATACATATACACACAGACACACACACAACACACAGACACAGACACACACACACAAATACACACATAGCACACAACACACACACACAGACACAAACACACACGCTCACACACCCACACATACATGCACACACACACAACACACAGACACACACACACACACAACACACACACACTCACACACACACACACACACACACACACGCACAGAGTTTGATTTCCAGAATAAACTTTCTTTAGAATATATATATACACACACACCAGAGTAGAAAGCACATTCAATCACGTGAAAATATCTTATTTTATAAATCTTCAACACTCACATGCCCCGTGGCAAATATCCTACCCACGGAGGGTAGGATTTGCACCTGACCCAGACACACCAAGTGTGATAGGCGAGTGATCACCGACCATAGTCTCTTCCCCGTGAGTGAGCTCGATGCGTGGAGCTTGAGTCTGTCCCTCAACACACAGACGATACTTATTCGGTGCGACGGCCACGCACTGTGTAACTGTACAGAGTCACTGTTTATTCAGGGTGAGGGTCACTCACTGTGTAACTGTACAGAGTCACTGTTTATTCAGGGTGAGGGTCACGCACTGTGTAACTGTACAGAGTCACTGTTTATTCAGGGTGAGAGTCTCTGTGTAACAGTACACAGTCACTGTTTATTCAGGGTGAGGGTCACTCACTGTGTAACTGTACAGAGTCACTGTTTATTCAGGGTGAGGGTCACGCACTGTGTAACTGTACAGAGTCACTGTTTATTCAGGGTGAGGGTCACGCACTGTGTAACTGTACAGAGTCACTGTTTATTCAGGGTGAGGGTCACGCACTGTGTAACTGTACAGAGTCACTGTTTATTCAGAGTGAGGGTCACTGTGTAACTGTACAGAGTCACTGTTTATTCAGGGTGAGGGTCACTCACTGTGTCACTGTACAGAGTCACTGTTTATTCAGGGTGAGGGTCACTGTGTAACTGTACAGAGTCACTGTTCATTCAGGGTGAGGGTCACTCACTGTGTCACTGTACAGAGTCACTGTTTATTCAGGGTGAGGGTCACTGTGTAACTGTACAGAGTCACTGTTCATTCAGGGTGAGGGTCACTCACTGTGTAACTGTACAGAGTCACTGTTTATTCCGGGTGAGGGTCACTGTGTAACTGTACAGAGTCACTGTTTATTCAGGGTGAGGGTCACTGTGTAACTGTACAGAGTCACTGTTCATTCAGGGTGAGGGTCATTCACTGTGTAACTGTACAGAGTCACTGTTTATTCAGGGTGAGAGTCTCTGTGTAACAGTACACAGTCACTGTTTATTCAGGGTGAGGGTCACGCACTGTATAACTGTACAGAGTCACTGTTTATTCAGGGTGAGGGTCACTCACTGTGTAACTGTACAGAGTCACTGTTTATTCTGGGTGAGGGTCACTCACTGTGTAACTGTACAGAGTCACTGTTTATTCAGGGTGAGGGTCACTGTGTAACTGTACAGAGTCACTGTTCATTCAGGGTGAGGGTCACTCACTGTGTAACTGTACAGAGTCACTGTTTATTCAGGGTGAGGGTCACTCACTGTGTAACTGTACAGGGTCACTGTTTATTCAGGGTGAGGGTCACCCACTGTGTAACTGTATAGAGTCACTGTTCATTCAGGGTGAGGGTCACTTACTGTGTAACTGTACAGAGTCACTGTTTATTCAGGGTGAGGGTCACTGTGTAACTGTACAGAGTGACTGTTTATTCAGGGTGAGGGTCACTCACTGTGTAACTGTACAGGGTCACTGTTTATTCAGGGTGAGGGTCACCCACTGTGTAACTGTATAGAGTCACTGTTCATTCAGGGTGAGGGTCACTTACTGTGTAACTGTACAGAGTCACTGTTTATTCAGGGTGAGGGTCACTGTGTAACTGTACAGAGTCACTGTTTATTCAGGGTGAGGGTCACTGTGTAACTGTACAGAGTCACTGTTTATTCAGGGTGAGGGTCACTCACTGTGTAACTGTACAGAGTCACTGTTTATTCAGGGTGAGGGTCACTCACTGTGTAACTGTACAGAGTCACTGTTTATTCAGGGTGAGGGTCTCTGTGTAACTGTACACAGTCACTGTTTATTCAGAGTGAGGGTCACTCACTGTGTCACTTTACAGAGTCACTGTTTATTCAGGGTGAGGGTCACTCACTGTGTAACTGTACAGAGTCACTGTTTATTCAGAGTGAGGGTCACTCACTATGTAACTGTACAGAGTCACTGTTTATTCAGGGTGAGGGTCTCTGTGTAACTGTACAGACTCACTGTTTATTCAGGGTGAGGGTAACTGTGTAACTGTACAGAGTCACTGTTTTTTCAGGGTGACGGTCACTCACTGTGTAACTGTACAGAGTCACTGTTTATTCAGGGTGAGGGTCACTCACTGTGTAACTGTACAGGGTCACTGTTTATTCAGGGTGAGGGTCACTCACTGTGTAACTGTACGGACTCACTGTTTATTCAGGGTGAGGGTAACTGTGTAACTGTACAGAGTCACTGTTTTTTCAGGGTGAGGGTCGCTCACTGTGTAACTGTACAGAGTCACTGTTTTATTCAGGTTGAGGGTCACTCACTGTGTAATTGTACAGAGTCACTGTTTATTCAGGGAGACGGTCACTGTGTAACTGTACAGAGACACTGTTTATTCAGGGTGTCGGTCACTCACTGTGTAACTGTACAGAGTGTCTGTTTATTCAGGGTGAGGGTCACTCACTGTGTAACTGTACAGAGTCACTGTTTATTCAGGGTGAGGGTCACCCGTAACTGTACAGAGTCACTGTGTATTCAGGGTGAGGGTCGCTCACTGTGTAACTGTACAGAATTACTGTTTATTCAGGGTGAGGGTCACTGTGTAACTGTTCAGAGTCACTGTTTATTCAGGGTGAGAGTCATTCACTGTGTAACTTTACAGAGTCACTGTTTATTCAGGGTGAGGGTCACTGTGAACTGTACAGAGTCACTGTTTATTCAGGGTGAGGGTCACTGTGTAACTGTACAGAGTCACTGTGTATTCATGGTGAGGGTCAGTCACTGTGTAACTGTACAGAGTCACTGTGTATTCAGGGTGAGGGTCACTCACTGTGTAACTGTACGGAGTCACTGTTTATTCAGGGTGAGGGTTACTCACTGTGTAACTGTACAGAGTCACTGTTTATTCAGGGTGAGGGTCACTGTGTAACTGTACAGAGTCAATGTGTATTCAAGGTGAGGGTCACTCACTGTGTAACTGTACAGAGTCACTGTTTTTTCAGGGTGAGGGTCTCTGTGTAACTGTACACAGTCACTGTTTATTCAGGGTGAGGGTCACTCACTGTGTAACTGTACAGAGTCACTGTTTATTCAGAGTGAGGGTCACTCACTGTGTAACTGTACAGAGTCACTGTTTATTCGGTGTGAGGGTCTCTGTGTAACTGTACAGAGTCACTGTTTTTTCAGGGTGAGGGTCACTCACTGTGTAACTGTGCAGAGTCACTGTCTATTCAGGGTGAGGGTCACTCACTGTGTAACTCTACAGAGTCTCTGTTTATTCAGGGTGAGGGTCACTCACTGTGTAACTGTACAGAGTCACTGTTTATTCAGGGTGAGGGTCACTCACTGTGTAACTCTACAGAGTCTCTGTTTATTCAGGGTGAGGGTCACTGTGTAAAGGTACATAGTCACTATTTATTCAGGGTGAGGGTCACAATGTAACTGTACATAGTCATTATATATTCAGAGTGAGGGTCACTCACTGTGTAACTGTACAGAGTCACTGTGTATTCAGGGTGAGGGTCGCTCACTGTGTAACTGTACAGAATTACTGTTTATTCAGGGTGAGGGTCACTGTGTAACTGTTCAGAGTCACTGTTTATTCAGGGTGAGAGTCATTCACTGTGTAACTTTACAGAGTCACTGTTTATTCAGGGTGAGGGTCACTGTGAACTGTACAGAGTCACTGTTTATTCAGGGTGAGGGTCACTGTGTAACTGTACAGAGTCACTGTGTATTCAGGGTGAGGGCCACTCACGGTGTAACTGTACGGAGTCACTGTTTATTCAGGGTGAGGGTTACTCACTGTGTAACTGTACAGAGTCACTGTTTATTCAGGGTGAGGGTCACTGTGTAACTGTACAGAGTCAATGTGTATTCAAGGTGAGGGTCACTCACTGTGTAACTGTACAGAGTCACTGTTTTTTCAGGGTGAGGGTCTCTGTGTAACTGTACACAGTCACTGTTTATTCAGAGTGAGGGTCACTCACTGTGTCACTTTACAGAGTCACTGTTTATTCAGGGTGAGGGTCACTCACTGTGTAACTGTACAGAGTCACTGTTTATTCAGAGTGAGGGTCACTCACTGTGTAACTGTACAGAGTCACTGTTTATTCGGTGTGAGGGTCTCTGTGTAACTGTACAGAGTCACTGTTTTTTCAGGGTGAGGGTCACTCACTGTGTAACTGTACAGAGTCACTGTCTATTCAGGGTGAGGGTCACTCACTGTGTAACTCTACAGAGTCTCTGTTTATTCAGGGTGAGGGTCACTGTGTAACTGTACAGAGTCACTGTTTATTCAGGGTGAGGGTCACTCTGTGTAATTGTACAGAGTCACTGTGTAACTGGAGAGAGTCACTGTTTATTCAGGTTGAGGGTCACTGTGTAACTGTACAGAGTCACTGTTCATTCAGGGTGAGGGTCACTCACTGTGGAACTGTACAGAATCACTGTTTATTCAGGGTGAGTGTCACTGTGTAACTGTTCAGAGTCACTGTTTATTCAGGGTGAGGGTCACTGTGTAACAGTACAGAGTCACTGTTTATTCAGGATGAGGGTCACTGTGTAACTGTACAGAGTCACTGTTTATTCAGGGTGAGGGTCACTGTGTAACTGTACAGAGTCACTGTTTATTCAGGGTGAGGGTCACTGTGTAACTGTACAGAGTCACTGTCTATTCAGGGTGAGGGTCACTCACTGTGTAACTCTACAGAGTCTCTGTTTATTCAGGGTGAGGGTCACTGTGTAACTGTACAGAGTCACTGTTTATTCAGGGTGAGGGTCACTCTGTGTAATTGTACAGAGTCACTGTGTAACTGGAGAGAGTCACTGTTTATTCAGGTTGAGGGTCACTGTGTAACTGTACAGAGTCACTGTTCATTCAGGGTGAGGGTCACTCACTGTGGAACTGTACAGAATCACTGTTTATTCAGGGTGAGTGTCACTGTGTAACTGTTCAGAGTCACTGTTTATTCAGGGTGAGGGTCACTGTGTAACAGTACAGAGTCACTGTTTATTCAGGATGAGGGTCACTGTGTAACTGTACAGAGTCACTGTTTATTCAGGGTGAGGTTCACTCACTGTGTAACTGTACAGAGTCACTGTTTATTCAGGGTGAGGGTCACTCACTGTGTAACTGTACAGAGTCACTGTTTATTCAGGGTGAGGGTCACTCACTGTGTAACTGTACAG
The DNA here is from genome assembly GCF_963921235.1 of Mobula hypostoma. NCBI lineage: Eukaryota > Metazoa > Chordata > Chondrichthyes > Myliobatiformes > Myliobatidae > Mobula > Mobula hypostoma. The sequence goes on along the minus strand of NC_086126.1, from coordinate 5,925,103 downwards.
AGTCACTGTTTATTCAGGGTGAGGGTCACTGTGTAACTGTACAGAGTCACTGTTTATTCAGGGTGAGGGTCACTCACTGTGTAACTGTACAGAGTCACTGTTTATTCAGGGTGAGGGCCACTGTACAGATTCCATCTGAGGCAGTGGTATCCCCGGACTGGATATCTGAGAACTGCTGCCGGAGGATGCCCCGCTACCTTTTATCATGAAGGTGTCTTCATTCATGTGGGATGTCGATGGATGTGTGGTCTCCGACTGTGCGGTCTGCGCGGTGCACGGGGTCGTTGCCAGTCCAGCCGCCACCCTCCTGACGCCTGTTCCATCACCCTGTGCGTGCGTCAAACTGTCAGACTGGTCGGGTCGCCGATTAATCTGTGTCCTGTCGTATGTGTGGGTGTGAATCTAAATATGTTTGTACACGTGTGTCTGTCTGTGTGTGCCTGGAGGATATATGTGAGTGTGTGTGTGTGTGTGAGTGTGTGTGTGTGTGTGTGTGAGTGAGAGAGAGAGAGAGAGAGAGACAGAGCGAGAGAGAGAGCGCACATGTGCAGGCAATGGAAACAGCTGTGATTTCATCTTAAATCGAACCAGCTGACTCCATCCCAGTGGAGGAGAAGGGGCAAGGGCAGGGTAGGGGGCAGTGAGATGGGGAAGGGATGTAAGCTGGAGGGGCAAGGGCGCAGGTAGGGTGCAGGTGGAGGCTGAGGGGAGGAAGGGTTGATGGAGGGGGAGGGGAACAAGGAACGGGAGGGGCAGGAGGAGAGGAGGGAGACAGGAGGAGGGTTTGTGAGGGGAGGGGCAGTTTAGGAAGATCGGGAAGAGCTGTGGGTGGGCTGCTGGAGGCTGTGCGGGTCTCCGATCCCTGGGAGTCGTCGGGGAAGGTGTTGTTTCAGCGTCGGGCAACTGGGAGTCTACTTCCTGCCTTTATTCCAGCGAACGCCGCTGCCAGGATTCGGGAGATATATATCTCAGCCGGGACACGTCTGTGGAACAGGGAGGGATCCCGGCACCACAGACTCGAGTCAGGCCAGCACACCCCTCTTCTCCCAGCACAATTTCTACCCTCATCCCTCCCTCCCTCCTGTCCACCCCCCCCCCCCCAAAAAGCGCCTGCACTTTCGCCACTTTTCCCAGTTTCAGTCATTGCAAACTCAAAAGTGTTTTAGTTCAGAGTTTGCCCGGGGCAAGTTTGGACAAAATATGGATTCAGATTACAGCTGGGAACACTTCCCAGATCAAATTAAAACGCTGGTGTGAAATAAGATTTCTTTCCCCACACACGGAGAAAATACTTAAGAAAACCTTCAACCAGCGAGAAGCTCCCTCACAACACTCCCGGGGTCAGACACAGAGTGAAGCTCCCTCTACCCCGTCCCATCACACACTCCCGGGGTCAGACACAGAGTGAAGCTCCCTCTACACCGTCCCATCACACACTCCCGGGGTCAGACACAGAGTGAAACTCCCTCCACACCGTCTCATCACACACTCCCGGGGTCAGACACAGAGTGAAGCTCCCTCCACACCGTCCCATCACACACTCCCGGGGTCAGACACAGAGTGAAGCTCCCTCCACACCGTCCCATCACACACTCCCGGGGTCAGACATAATGAAGCTCCCTCTACACCGTCCCATCACACACTCCCGGGGTCAGAACCAGATTGTCATTGGGGTTGCATTGGGAGAGTCTGTGCAGAAACAGGCCAACAGGGTCTACGGTGGCCATCAACCTACCTCCCATTATAGGAGCAGAACGAGGCTATTCGGCCCGTCGAGTCTACTCCACATTCCATCATGGCTGACTTAGCTCCTCTCTCCACCCCCTTCTCCCCATTACATTCGACGCCCTGACCTATCAACGTCCACTTTAAATCTCCCCGGTGACTTGGCCTCCACAGCCGCCTGTGGCAATGAATTCCACAGATTCACCTCCCCCAGCTAAAGAAATTCCTCCTCATCTCTGTAAATGGACGCCCCTCCGTTCTGAGGCTGTGCCCTCCGGTCCTCCACCATCGGAAACTTCCTCTCCACATCCGCTCTCTCTCGGCCAGGTGCGGTCTGAACACAAAGCCTCAACATCACACCCCGGCTTCTATCATCGAGTCCTCTCGCACTGAAAGCCTTCCACGCCGCCGACTCAACCCCAGGGAATCCCGCACAACGGCTCCCAAGTCCCTTTGAACCTCTGATTCCTGAATTTCCTCCCCACTTGGACGATAGGCCTTGTCGTTATTTCTTTTAACAAAGTGGTATTGGAACATAAAATATTACAGTACAGCACAGTGCGGGCCCTTCGGCCCACAAAACTGGCAGAGAACATAAAAACGGACTGTAAAAGCTTTTATAGATATGTAAAAAGGAAAAGACTGATAAAGACAAATGTAGGTCCCCTGCAAACAGAAACAGGTGAATTGATTATGGGGAGCAAGGACATGGCAGACCAATTGAATAATTACTTTGGTTCTGTCTTCACTAAGGAGGACATAAATAATCTTCCAGAAATAGTAAGGGACAGAGGGTCCAGTGAGATGGAGGAACTGAGCGAAATACATGTTAGTAGGGAAGTGGTGTTAGGTAAATTGAAGGGATTGAAGGCAGATAAATCCCCAGGGCCAGATGGTCTGCATCCCAGAGTGCTTAAGGAAGTAGCCCAAGAAATAGTGGATGCATTAGTGATAATTTTTCAAAACTCGTTAGATTCTGGACTAGTTCCTGAGGATTGGAGGGTGGCTAATGTAACCCCACTTTTTAAAAAAGGAGGGAGAGAGAAACCGGGGAATTATAGGCCGGTTAGCCTAACGTCGGTGGTGGGGAAACTGCTGGAGTCAGTTATCAAGGATGTGATAACAGCACATTTGGAAAGCGGTGAAATGATCGGACAAAGTCAGCATGGATTTGTGAAAGGAAAATCATGTCTGACGAATCTCATAGAATTTTTTGAGGATGTAACTAGTAGAGTGGATAGGGGAGAACCAGTGGATGTGGTATATTTGGATTTTCAAAAGGCTTTTGACAAGGTCCCACACAGGAGATTAGTGTGCAAACTTAAAGCACATGGTATTGGGGGTAAGGTATTGGTGTGGGTGGAGAATTGGTTAGCAGACAGGAAGCAAAGAGTGGGAATAAACGGGACCTTTTCAGAATGGCAGGCGGTGACTAGTGGGGTACCGCAAGGCTCAGTGCTGGGACCCCAGTTGTTTACAATATATATTAATGACTTGGATGAGGGAATTAAATGCAGCATCTCCAAGTTTGCGGATGACACGAAGCTGGGTGGCAGTGTTAGCAGTGAGGAGGATGCTAAGAGGATGCAGGGTGACTTGGATAGGTTGGGTGAGTGGGCAAACTCATGGCAGATGCAATTTAATGTGGATAAATGTGAAGTTATCCACTTTGGTGGCAAAAATAGGAAAACAGATTATTATCTGAATGGTGGCCGATTAGGAAAAGGGGAGGTGCAACGAGACCTGGGTGTCATTATACACCAGTCATTGAAAGTGGGCATGCAGGTACAGCAGGCGGTGAAAAAGGCGAACGGTATGCTGGCATTTATAGCGAGAGGATTCGAGTACAGGAGCAGGGAGGTACTACTGCAGTTGTACAAGGCCTTGGTGAGACCACACCTGGAGTATTGTGTGCAGTTTTGGTCCCCTAATCTGAGGAAAGACATCCTTGCCATAGAGGGAGTACAAAGAAGGTTCACCAGATTGATTCCTGGGATGGCAGGTCTTTCATATGAAGAAAGACTGGATGAACTGGGCTTGTACTCGTTGGAATTTAGAAGATTGAGGGGGGATCTGATTGAAACGTATAAGATCCTGAAGGGATTGGACAGGCTAGATGCGGGAAGATTGTTCCCGATGTTGGGGAGGTCTAGAACGAGGGGTCACAGTTTGAGGATAGAGGGGAAGCCTTTTAGGACCGAGGTTAGGAAAAACTTCTTCACACAGAGAGTGGTGAATCTGTGGAATTCTCTGCCACAGCAAACTGTTGAGGCCAGTTCATTAGCTATGTTTAAAAGGAAGTTAGATATGGCCCTTGTGGCTACAGGGGTCACGGGGTATGGAGGGAAGGCTGGGTTCTGAGTTGGATGATCAGCCATGATCATAATAAATGGCGGTGCAGGCTCGAAGGGCCGAATGGCCTACTCCTGCACCTATTTTCTATGTTTCTATGTTTCTATTATGCTGACCCTTTAACCTAGTCCTAGATCACTCTAACCCGTCCCTCCAACGTAACCCTCCACTTCTCTATCATCCATGTGCCTATCTTAGAGTCTCTTAAATGTCCCTAATGTATCTGCCTCTCCCACCACCCCTGTCGGGGCGTTCCACTCTCTGTGTGAAAGACTACTTCTGACATCTCCCCCCGCCCCCCCCCCACACACACACACACACACTTCCCTCCAATCGCCTTAACATTGTACAAAGCAACACACACAAAATGCTGGAGGAACTCGGCAGGTCAGGCAGCGTCTGTGGAGAGGAATGGACAGCCGATGTTCGGGCGGACTGGAAAGGAAGTGGGAAAGTGCCGGAATAAAAAAAGCTTCTGGGGGGGGGGGGTCAGGGGAAGGAGACTAGCTCGAAGGTGAGAAAAATTTTGGTGGCAAAAATAGGAAAACAGATTATTATCTGAATGGTGGCCGATTAGGAAAAGGGGAGGTGCAACGAGACCTGGGTGTCATTATACACCAGTCATTGAAAGTGGGCATGCAGGTACAGCAGGCGGTGAAAAAGGCGAATGGTATGCTGGCATTTATAGCGAGAGGATTCGAGTACAGGAGCAGGGAGGTACTACTGCAGTTGTACAAGGCCTTGGTGAGACCACACCTGGAGTATGGTGTGCAGTTTTGGTCCCCTAATCTGAGGAAAGACATCTTTGCCATAGAGGGAGTACAAAGAAGGTTCACCAGATTGATTCCTGGGATGGCAGGTCTTTCATATGAAGAAAGACTGGATGAACTGGGCTTGTACTCGTTAGAATTTAGAAGATTGAGGGGGAATCTGATTGAAACGTATAAGATCCTAAAGGGATTGGACAGGCTAGATGCAGGAAGATTATTCCCGATGTTGGGGAAGTCCAGAACGAGGGGTCACAGTTTGAGGATAGAGGGGAAGCCTTTTAGGACCGAGATTAGGAAAAACTTCTTCACACAGAGAGTGGTGAATCTGTGGAATTCTCTGCCACAGGAAACTGTTGAGGCCAGTTCATTGGCTATGTTTAAGAGGGAGTTAGATATGGCCCTTGTGGCTACAGGGGTCAGGGGGTATGGAGGGAAGGCTGGGGCGGGGTTCTGAGTTGGATGATCAGCCATGATCATAATAAATGGCGGTGCAGGCTCGAAGGGCCGAATGGCCTACTCCTGCATCTATTTTCTATGTTTCTATGTTTCTATGAAGGGCTTAGCCCCCGATAGTAGCCGCTTTCCACCTTTGGAAAAAGTTCAGTCGACTCTTGTCATCTTGCACACCTCTCATCCCATATTCACTCAAAGAGACAAGCCCGAGCTCACTCGACGGTTTCTCATGAGACGCGCTCTCCAAACCCGGCAGCACCCTGGTGAATCTCCTCTGCACCCTCTCTAAAGCTTCCACATCCTTCCTGTAATGAGGCGACCAGAAACCCAACAGAATACTCCAACTGTGGTCTGACCAGAGCATTATAGAGCAGCAATGGCTCCGGAACTCGGTCTCCCCCGACTAAGGAAGATGAACCCTACCAACTTGTGCGGCAGCTTTGAAAGATCAATGGACGTAGACGCTAAGATCCCTCTGTTCCTCCACAGGGCTACAAATCCTGCCCATCTCGACTTTGCCCACATCGACTACCCCAGATTCCACCCCTCAAGCGCGCACTGGTGATAACTCACAGGCCTACAGACCTGGCACATTGTGTGTGTGTGTGTGTGTGTGTGTGTAAGATAGAGATTGTGTGTGAAAGATAGAGATTGTGTGTGAGTGAGACTGTGATAGTGACTGTGTGTGTCTGTGTGTGTGAGAGAGAGACCGTGTGCGTGAGACAGTGGGAGAGAGAGTGTAAGAGAGATAGTGTGTGTGTGTGAGGGAGAGAGACCGAGAGAGAGAGAGGGTGTGAGAGAGTGTGCGTGTGTGAGAGAGTGTGTGTGCGTGAGAGAGTGTGTGTGCGTGCGCGTTAGGGAGTCTGTTCTCCCCGTGACCGACCTCCCGATGAACTGTGTCAGTGGGTTTAATTATCAACACCCCGGGGTTATGGGCAGAATCAGAGGGGAATTTGGGGAGAATAAAATGCCGGTGCCGGGCTGTGGGGCAGCGATCTCAGTTTCGGACTAGTGCGTATCCCTACTTCGGGAATAAGCTCCCTCTGGACTCGGCCGTTATCTCGGGAGCTCTTGTGGAACTCTATCAGATGTAATTTGAAGATAATTGACAATAATTTGGCTGTTTCAATTCTAGGCGAGGAGTCTCCGCGCCAGGATCACCCGCCCTCAGGTCCCGGCGGGAGGGGCAGGGGACACACCGCGGGTCCCACCAGGGAGTCCAGGTCTGGAGTCCGGAGACCGGAGTCCTTGGGCCCACGGACTCCATGCTAACCCCGTCTATCCTAATCGAATTTCGCCCTCCCCACCCAGAGACAAGGAGCCGCAGTTACGCCCGTCATCCTCCCCCACCCACACTGCGCCAGAGGGGAGCACAGCAAGATCCCATGAAAACGTGAGAAGGTCCCGAATGTTTTTTTCTTTCTTTCGCGTTATTTATTTAATTTCGTAAATTAAAGTATGTTTATGTTTTTGCGCTGTAGTGCTGTGGTAAATTTAACATCGTATAAAGTCAGCGTTAATGAATCCAATTCTGATTCCGGGAGCTCGGTCAAAGGGATGAGTCCGGCCTCGGGAAATGGGGAAATGCCCCTCCCGCGACACGGCGCTCTCTCTCCCTTCCTACGGAGCGATGACCCCCTCCCCAGCGCGATCTCCCTCCCCACCATCCCGCGGCCCCGGAGCTCAGTGCCCTCCCCCACCCCAACCCTCAGCGCGGCGCGGCGCTCCCTCCCCGCCATCCTTGCCCGCGGCGCGGCGCTCCGCTCCCTCCTGGCATTCCAACTCTGATCAGTCCGATCTGGAGTGGACAGAGCTCGGATCCAGGCGCGGTTCGATGGGATTTGGCAGAATAACGGCACGGACTAGACGGGCCGAATAGCCTGTTTTTCTGCCGTAGTGGTCTCCGACTCTCTCTGTAACCAGGGAACCTCCCGATTGGAGACTTAGGTCGCTCTGTCTCAGTTCGGAAATAAATCCCGGTTCCCGATGGAGTCGAGGTGGGGGGGCGGGGTACATATATTGCAGATCATTCCCGGAGCCCACCCCCAGCGCCCTGCTCATTGCTACCCACTAAAGCAGAGGGTGATCGGCTCATGATTAGTCAGGGCGTCAGAGGTTACGGGGAGCAGGCAGGAGAAAGGGGTTGGGAGGGATAATAAATCGGCGATGATGGAATGGCAGAACACACTCGATGGGCCGAATGGCCTAATCTACTCCAGTGTCGTATGATCCCACCTTCTCTCTTGTTCCATTCCCCATTCTGGCTCCCCTCTCAACCCTCATCACCCCCCACAGGTACCCCTTCTCCTTCCTTTTCTCGTATGGTCCACTCTCCTCTCCAATCAGATTCCCTTTTCTTCAGTCCTATTATCTCTCCCACCTATCACCTCCCAGCTCCTCACTTCATCCCCCCTCACCCCCACCCACCTTCCCCCTCACCTGGTCTCACCTATCACCTCCCACTGTCTCACTTCATCCCCCCTCTCCCCCACCTACCCACCTTCCCCCTCACCTGGTCTCACCTATCACCTCCCAGTGTCTCACTTCATCCCCCCTCTCCCCCACTCACCTTCCCCCTCACCTATCACCTCCCAGTGTCTCACTTCATCCCCCCTCTCCCCCACCCACCCACCTTCCCCCTCACCTGGTCTCACCCATCACCTCCCAATGTCTCACTTCATCCCCCTCTGCCCCACCCACCTTCCCCCTCACCTGGTCTCACCTATCACCTCCCAGCTCCTCACTTCATCCCCCTTCTCCCCCACTCACCTTCCCCCTCACCTGGTCTCACCTATCACCTCCCAGTGACTCACTTCATCCCCCCTCTCCCCCACCCACCCACCTTCCCCCTCACCTGGTCTCACCTATCACCCCCCAGTGTCTCACTTCATCCCCCCTCTCCCTCCCCCACCCACCTTCCCCCTCACCTGGTCTCACCCATCAACTCCCAGTGTCTCACTTCATCCCCCCTCTCCCCCACCCACCTTCCCCCTCACCTGGTCTCACCTATTACCTCCCAGTGTCTCACTTCATCCACCCTTCTCCCCCACCCACCCACCTTCCCCCTCACCTGGTCTCACCTATCACCCCCCAGTGTCTTACTTCATCCCCCCTCTCCCCCACCCACCTTCCCCCTCACCTGGTCTCACCTATTACCTCCCAGTGTCTCACTTCATCCACCCTTCTCCCCCACCCACCCACCTTCCCCCTCACCTGGTCTCACCTATCACCTCCCAGTGTCTCACTTCATCCCCCCCTCCCCCCCCCACCCACCTTCCCCGTCACCTGGTCTCACCCATCACCTCCCAGTGTCTCACTTCATCCCCCCTCGCACCCACCCACCTTCCCCCCTCACCTGGTCTCACCTATCACCTCCCAGTGTCTCATTTCATCCCCCCTCCCCCACCCACCCACCTTCCCCCTAATTTTCGTGATTTTTATTAACGACTTGGATGTGGGGGTAGAAGGGTGGGTTGGCAAGTTTGCAGACGACACAAAGGTTGGTGGTGTTGTGGACAGTGTAGAGGATTGTCAAAGATTGCAGAGAGACATTGACAGGATGCAGAAGTGGGCTGAGAAGTGGAGATGGAGTTCAACCCAGAGAAGTGTGAGGTGGTACACTTTGGAAGGACAAACTCCAAGTTAAAAGTAAATGGCAGGATACTTGGTAGTGTGGATGAGCAGAGGGATCTCGGGGTACATGTCCACAGATCCCTGAAAGTTGCCTCACAGGTATATTGGTTAGTTAAGAAAGCTTATGGGGTGTTAGCTTTCATAAATCGAGGGATAGAGTTTAAGAGTCGTGAGGTAATGATGCAGCTCTATAAAAGCAACACACATCAAAGTTGCTGGTGAACGCAGCAGGCCAGGCAGCATCTCTAGGAGAGGCGCAGTCGACGTTTCAGGCCGAGACCCTAGTCATGACGAAGGGTCTCGGCCCGAAACATTGACTGCGCCTCTTCCTACAGATGCTGCCTGGCCTGCTGCGTTCACCAGCAACTTTGATGTGTGTTGCTTGAATTTCCAGCATCTGCAGAATTCCTGTTGTTTGCAGCTCTATAAAACTCTGGTTAGGCCACACTTGGAGTACTGTGTCCAGTTCTGGTCGCATCACTATAGGAAGGATGTGGAAGCATTGGAAAGGGTACAGAGGAGATTTACCAGGATGCTGCCTGGTTTAGAGAGTATGCATTATGATCAGAGATTAAGGGAGCTAGGGCTTTACTCTTTGGAGAGAAGGAGGATGAGAGGAGACATGATAGAGGTGTACAAGATAATAAGAGGAATAGATAGAGTGGATAGCCAGCACCTCTTCCCCAGGGCACCACTGCTCAATACAAGAGGACATGGCTTTAAGGTAAGGGGTAGGAAGTTCAAGGGGGATATTAGAGGAAGGTTTTTTACTCAGAGAGTGGTTGGTGCGTGGAATGCACTGCCTGAGTCAGTGGTGGAGGCAGATACACTAGTGAAGTTTAAGAGACTACTAGACAGGTATATGGAGGAATTTAAGGTGGGTGGTTATATGGGAGGCAGGGTTTGAGGGTCGGCACAACATTGTGGGCCGAAGGGCCTGTACTGTGCTGTACTGTTCTATGTTCTATGTTCTATGTTCATCTATCAGTAACGCAAGAGATTCTGCGGATGCTGGAAATCCAGAGCAACACACACACACACACACACAAAATGCTGGAGGAACTCAGCAGGTCGGGCAGCCTCTATGGAGAGGAATAAACAGTTGACATTTCACTGGGAAGGATAGGGGCAGAAGCCAGACCCTTCTATTCCTGATGGAGAGTCACTGCCCAGAACATCCCCTCCATAGATTCTGCACAGACTTGAGAAGGGCCTGTGCTATGATCTACAGGGGGTGCATTCTCAAACCCACCCCTCAGTGTGGGAAGAAACATCATTACCACCACCAACCCCCACTGAAAACTTCAATTAAATATCCCAGGGATATATTACAGAGAACTCCCCGAATCTCTGTACTAACTGGGAACTGTAAGACCATAAGATATAGGAGCAGAATCAGGCCATTTGACCCATTGAGTCTGTTCGAGTCTGATCCATTTTCCCTCATCGCCAATCTCCCTGAATCTCTTCATGCCCGGACCAATCAGCCTGTACCCTAAATATCCCCAATGACTTGGCCTCCACAGTCGCCTGTGGCAACGAATTCCACAGATTCACCACTCTCCGGCAAAAGAAATTCCCGCCTCACCTCCGTCCTAAATGGGCTTCCCTCTGTTCCGAGGCTGCGTCCTCTGGTCCCGGTCTCCCGCGATTACTCTCTGAGAATCACCTCCACGTTGCTCTCCGAGGCCGGGGCTCAAGGGCTGGGTCCAGAAATGTTCCGGTATTCCGGGAATTATCTACAAAGGAGTCCATCAGAGACGCACAGGGCAATGGACGCTTAACAAGTCCTCATGAACCACATTGCCTGCCCGGCTAATTCCAATTTCCTAAATTCAGCCCATATCCCTCCAACCTCTGCCCTTCAATGTGGCTCTTAAATGATTGACCCTTCCTCAGGCAGAGTGCTCACCCCCTTCTGGGTGAAAATGCTGCCCCTCTGTCCCCCTCTCATCCTTAACCTATGCCCCCTTTCTTGACTTCCTCACCCCCACTCCCGCCCCACCCACTCAGCGCCTACGGACAGGCGGGTCTCAGGGTCAGCCGGAGAGAGGCTGAGACCGTGACCCTCAGTGTAGGATCTCCTCCTACCGTTAAGGCACGTGGCGTCGACTTACCCAGCACCGGCCGATTCACCCACCTAATCGGCAGGACGGTGGGACCAAAGTCAGCACCCAGTGCACACTCAGCTAAGCTAGCAGCGTCTTCGGGTCAATGCGTGACATCAACCAAGCACAGCGTCCACGCCAAGGGGAAGGTGTAGCGGGACTGTGTTCCCTCCACACTCTTGTCGTCGTTCCACGAGCCTCTGGAAGGCCCTTCTCGTTTCCTGGCCGAGAAAGATCTCCAACCACACCTTCATCATCGTCGTGGCTATCCCTCGAGGTAGGGGCTGGTGGTCTCCATTCCGTACTGAGCGAAGACGCCTGTGCGTGTATTTGTTTAACGTGTACTTGATGTTGCTCTCCAAGAAGCACACGATACTTCACAAATCAGCCAACTGATTCCAATGGCATGAAAACCACAACAATTGGAGCTGATGGATTTGTTGCAGCCTTCATCCGCCTTCACAGCCGTTGAGTTCGAAGTAACTTCGTCTGCCTGTTCCACCGTTGAGGTCTTGGTTGGATTGTTCTTTGTCAGGGACCTCACCCTCGACCTTACCGCCATGGGTGACCCTACCAGGAGCACGGCTCCAGACGGCATCACTCTCGGGATCTCAGGACCACACAAGCTTCTCCACCATGACAGGGTGACAATCCACGGAGAACCTTCGGTGTCACCAAGAGCGCATGCCCACAATCAACATGAGGAAATGTTGGAGATGGATTGGGCTGTTGATGAGAAGAGGGGCCAATTCCATCGTCAAGTGGAGAGAGTGGAAAACATCAAGTTCCTTGGGGTGCAGATCTCGGACAATCTCGTCTGGTCCAGGAACACCACTGGGACTGTGAAACGGGCCCAGCAGAGACTGCACTTTCTGAGGAAGCTTAAACAAGCATCACTCCCCACTAACATCTTAGCTACATTCTACAGAGGCGTGGTTGAGAGTGTGCTGACCTTTTGCATCACAACCTGGTACTCCAAGTGGAGGCCTGTGACTAGTGGTGTGCCATAGGGATCAGTGCTGGGTCCATTGTTATTTGTCATCTATATCAAATGATCTGGATGATAATGTGGTAAATTGGATCAGCAAATTTGCTGATGATACAAAGATTGGAGGTGTAGTAGACAGTGAGGAAGGTTTTCAGAGCCTGCAGAGGGACTTGGACCAGCTGGAAAAATGGGCTGAAAAATGGCAGATGGAGTTTAATACAGACAAGTGTGAGGTATTGCACGTTGGAAAGACAAACCAGGGTAGAACATACAGGGTTAATGGTAAGGCACTGAGGAGTTCAGTAGAACAGAGGGATCTGGGAATACAGATACAAAATTCCCTAAAAGTGGCGTCACAGGTAGATAGGGTCATAAAGAGAGCTTTTGGTACATTGGCCTTTATTAATCAAAGTATTGAGTATAAGAGCTGGAATGTTATGATGAGGTTGTATAAGGCATTGGTGAGGCCGAATCTGGAGTATTGTGTTCAGTTTTGGTCACCAAATTACAGGAAGGATATAAATAAGGTTGAAAGAGTGCAGAGAAGGTTTACAAGGATGTTGCTGGGACTTGAGAAACTCAGTTACAGAGAAAGGTTGAATAGGTTAGGACTTAATTCCCTGGAGCGTAGAAGAATGAGGGGGGATTTGATAGAGGTATATAAAATTATGATGAGTATAGATAGAGTGAATGCAAGCAGGCTTTTTCCACTGAGGCAAGGGGAGAAAAAAACCAGAGGACATGGGTTAAGGGTGGGGGGGGGAGTTTAAAGGGAACATTGGTGGGGGGGGCTTCTTCACACAGAGAGAGGTGGGAGTATGGAATGAGCTGCCAGACGAGGTGGTAAATGCGGGTTCTTTTTTAACATTTGAGAATAAATTGGACAGATACATGGATGGGAGGTGTATGGAGGGATATGGTCTGTGTGCAGGTCAGTGGGACTAGGCAGAAAATGGTTCGGCACAGCCAAGAAGGGCCAAAAGGCCTGTTTCTGTGCTGTAGTTTTTCTATGGTTTCCAGCTGCAGTGCTGTCGACAAAAACGCCTTGCAGAGGGTGGTTAGGGGAGCAGAGAAGGTTACTGGGGTCTCCCTACCTTCTGTCCAAGACCCCTTTCAGAGTCGATGCCTCCAGAAGACACGGTACATCATTAAAGACCCCTCACACCCTCTCCATGAACTGTTTGTTCTTCTGCCATCAGGCAAACGTTACAGGAGCATCAAAACTAAAACCACAAGGCTACTAAACAGCTTCCTCCCATAGGAAGTCAGACTGTTAAATAGCTGCTCCACCTGACTCTGCTTTGGACACTTATAACTTGATTTTAACTGACATGTGGCTGTTGTGTTTTACTATTTATTGTTATGTTTATTATTTAGTGTTGCGTTTGTTATGTTATGATTGCACTGCCGCTGAGAAACGCTGTCTCATTCTGCCCTGCAGAGCTGATGTACGGTTAGAATGACTATAAAGTTTTTTGAATCTTGGAAAAAAAAGACGCTCTTCACTGGAGCCCTGAAGGGCCAGGGAAACACAGGCGACCAAAGGCAACTTGACATCATGCCATAGAGGCAGAAATGAGGTCCCTGAGCCACAGTTAGGGCACAATAGAGAAGATGGCCAAGGACAGACGGGGGGGGGGGGGAGCCTTCATTGCTGCCCTAAACGTCAGTGGCACAACAGGCAGTAACTAACCACCCTGGGGAAAAGATGTGCCTCACCCCCCTCGTTCTCTGATGCCCGAGGAATAATGACCTAGCCTGACAACGTCCTCACTGATCTTCTCTACGCCCTCTCTGGTTTAACCACGTCTTTCCCACAACGCCGGTGACCAAGACTGTACACAGGACTCCAAGTCTGGCCTCACCACCGACTTATGGAAGCTAGTGAGCAGCGATGGCCCACGCAGGTCTGTTCTGGGACCCCCGATCTTGCGATTTTATAAATGACCCGTTCAAAGTAAATTTGTTAACAAAGTTCATATATGTCACCATAAGAATCATTTTCTTGTGGGCATACTCAGTAAATCTCTAGAAGAGTGACCATACTCTCCAGAGTTCTCTGTCCCAGGCCAGACTTTCAAGTTGTCCCCAGCGGTAGCCATCTTCTTGGTGTATCCTTCCTCTCCCAGGAATGAAGTCCTTGGGGCCGCCGTTGGCCTCTCTGTAGATTTGGGTTTTTAATGGGTTGGGGTTCACAGCCCCATGTCCACCCTTCCTCCTTTCCTAACCGGGATGGGGGCGGGGGGGGGGGTACCATCCATGGTAAAGTTGTGAGGTAACGTTGCAGCTCCATAAAACCTGGTCAGACCACACTTGGAGCATCGTGCTCAGTTCCGGCCGCCTTATTATTGGAAGGATGTGGAAGCTTTAGAGAGGGTGCAGAGGAGATTCACCAGGAGGCTGCCTGGATTCGAGAGCGTGTCCTATGAGGAAAGGTCGAGCAAACTATGGTTCTTCTCTTTGGAGTGAAGGACAATGGAAGAGATGACATGACAGAGTTGATAAGAGGCATAGATCGAGTGGGAAAAGCCAGAGATTTTTCCCCTTCCGGTAATTCCCTCCCCCTCCCTTCCCCTATCCCTATTTCCCTCTGCCCCCTCCCCCAGCTGCCTATCACCTTCCTCATGGTTCCGCCTCCTTCTACTACCCATTGTGTTTTCCCCTATTCCTCCTTCACCTTTCCTGCCTATCACCTCCCCGACCCCTTTATCTTTCCCCTTACTGGTTTTTCACCTGGAACCTACCAGCCTTCTCCTTCCCACCCTCCCCCCACCTTCTTTATAGAGCCTCTGTCCCCTCCCTCTTCAGTCCTGACGAAGGGTTCCGGCCCGAAACGTCGACCGATCGTTTCCACGGATGCTGCCCGACCTGCTGAGTTCCCCCAGCGTGTTGTGAGTGTTGCTTCGACCCTAGCATCAGCAGATCATTTTGTGTTTACCATTTTTCCCCTTTGTTGCAATGACTAAGACAAGAGGCCGTTTATTTAAAAACACAAAGAGTAGTGAGCACCTAGAAAATATTGCAGGGGTGGTGATGGAGGCCGAGACCTTGGCGATATCTAAGAGACTCGAAGATAGTCAACCAGGAATGAAAGGGTTACCGTATGAGGAACGTCTGGCAGCTCTTGGGCTGTATTCCCTGGAGTTCAGGAGAATGAAGGGGGATCTCATAGAAAGATTCCAAATGTTAAAAGGCCTGAACAGATTAGATATGGCAAAGTTATTTCCTATGGTAGGAGAGTCTAGGACAAGAGCACACAACTTCAGGGTTGAAGGACTTCCATTTAGAACGGAGACACGGAGTAATTACTTTATTCCGAGGGTGGTAAATCTGTGGAATTTGTTGACACAAGCGGCTGTGGAGGCCACGTCATTGGGAACATTTAAGGCAGAGATAGATAGGCTCTTGATTAGCCAGGGCATCAAAGGGTATGGGGAGAATGCAGGGGAGTGGCGATGACTGGAAGAATTGGATCAGCCCATGATTGAATGGCGGAGCAGGCTTGACGGGCCGAATGGCCTACTCCTGCTCCTAAATCTTATGGTCATCAATGGAGGGCTAAAGGCTGTGTAGGAGCAAGGGGTTAGATTGACCATGGAGTACGTGGTATGTTGGTTGGCTCAACATCGCGGGCCAAAGGGCCTGTTCTGTTCTATGTTCATTCACAACCACCGTCGCACTCCCAATGGGACCCCACCCCTTCCCATTCCCTCCCACCGTCCACACTCCCAATGGGACCCACCCCTTCCCATTCCCTCCCACCGTCCACACTCCCAATGGGACCCACCCCTTCCCATTCCCTCCCACCGTCCACACTCCCAATGGGACCCACCCCTTCCCATTCACTCCCTCTGCCCGTGCTCCGGGCAGCTGAGGATGGAGATGGGGCTGCTATTTACCACCAGTCTGTTATTCTAACCTAGAAGCAGACCAGGACGTGCTCCCATAAAGCTGGGAGGGAGCGGATGTCTCTGATTACAGACCCCAACAGCCAGACATTTAAATCAAAGCCGCTCCCGGCCCCGTTTTTAGCAGATATCTAAAACCGCCCCGGTCCCTTAATCTAGCCTATCAAAGCCGCAAGGAGAAGCCGACAGGAACCAAGGCTCGGATTAAAGGCCTGAGTTTCTGCATGCCTGCGGTTTCTCAGAAGCATTCTGCGTCTCAAACCTGTCTGGGAGTCCTGGGTCGAAACGCCGAGAATGTTTGAACTAATCTTGCCAAATTGCTTCCAGAGGGTTTTTAATCTGCATTACAGGAAACACATCCTGTTACATACCACCTCCTAGCCGCAGGGTCGCGGCTCTCAAAGGCGGTCCTGAAAATCGCCCTGGAGGGGTGTTTTCCCCGCTCCTAACGGGCTGAACGACGATCGGGAATGCCGATTCAAGGGGAAACGGGAGGGGGACGCATTTGTGGGGCTGCGGGAGAGACTGGAGAGCCTTGAAACTAGAGCTAGTCCACGCTCAGAGGGCTGAATGGCCCACTGGGCGAGACTTGGGCCTGAACTGCGGACCGAGAGCGCCACCTGCCGGCCACCGGTGTTCCTGCAGCCGCTGGGCGGTGATCGGCTCGGCCCCCTGCTGCCCAAGCGCGGTATTGCCGCTCCCAGCTCTCAATACATTGATAAGTCCGGACGGGATACCCTAACCTATTCGAGAAACTGCCTAGAATTACCCGACCGTTCCATGTACCTATCTAAGCCGCTACTGTATCCGCCTCTACCACCGTCGCTGGCAGTGCATTCCACGCACCCATCACTCTTCTGTGTGCAAAACGTATCTCTGACATCCCCCTTGTATCTACTTCCAAGCACTTTGAAACTACGCCCCCTCGTGTTAGCCATTTCAGCCTCTGGCTATCCACACGATCAATGACTCTCATCATCTTATACACCTGTATCAGGTCACCTCTCATCCCCCGTCGCTCCAAGGAGAAAAGGCCAAGACAGCAGATTTTGTGGACGTGAGAAGGACACCCGCATGGTTTATTGCCTCCCGGGTGCCAGGGTGCGGGATGTCTCTGACCGGGTGCACGGCATCCTGGTACGAGAGGGAAAGCAACCAGAAGTTGTGATACATGCTGGGACCAACGACATAGGCAGGAAGAGGGATGAAGTCCTGAAGTGTGAGTTTCGGGAATTAGGCAGAAGGCTGAAGAACAGGACCTCAAGGGTGGCGTTCTCAGGATTGCTGCCAGTGCTACGTGACAGTGATGGTAAGAATTGGAGGAGATGGCAGTTGAATGCGTGGCTGAGGAGTTGGTGCAGGGAGCAGGGTTTTAGATTTTTAGATCATTGGGATCTCTTCCGGGGAAGGTGGGACCATTGGATGGGTTGCACCTGAACTCGAGGGGGAGCAATATCCTTGCAGGTAGGTTTGCTAGCATGGTTCGGGAGGGTTTAAACTAATTTGCGAGGGGGATGGGACCCAGAGCGATAGAGCAGTGAAAGAAGTGCATGGAGTAAAGTCAGATCTAACATACAGAGAGGCTTTGAGGAAAGAGAAGCAGAATAAACGGTGTAAGGACAGTAAGGTAGAAGGGCTGAAATGTGTGTACCTCAATGCAAGAAGCATCAGGAACAAAGGTGATGAACTGAGAGCTTGGATACATACATGGAATTATGATGTCGTGGCCATTACAGAGACTTGGCTGGCACCAGGGCAGGAATGGATTCTCAATATTCCTGGATTTCAGTGCTTTAAAAGGGATAGAGAGGGGGGAAAAGGGGAGGAGGGGTGGTCAGGGATACTGTTACAGCGACAGAAAGGGTGGGTAATGTAGCAGGATCCTCTTTTCAGTCAATATGGGTGGAAGTCAGGAACAGGAAGGGAGCAGTTACTGTATTGGGGGTATTCTATAGGCCCCCTGGTAGCAGCAGAGATACAGAGGAGCAGATTGGGAGGCAGATTTTGGAAAGGTGCAAAAATAACAGGGTTGTTATCATGGGTGACTTTAACTTCCCTAATATTGATTGGCACCTGATTAGTTCCAAGGGTTTAGATGCGGCAGAGTTTGTTAAGTGTGTCCAGGATGGATTCTTGTCACAGTATGTGGACAGGCCGACTAGGGGGAATGCCATACTAGATCGAGTACTAGGTAATGAACCGGGTCAGGTCACAGATCTCTCAGTGGGTGAGCATCTGGGGGAAAGTGACCACCGCTCCCTGGCCTTTATAATTATCATGGAAAAGGATAGAATCAGAGAGGACAGGAAAATTTTTTATTGGGGAAAGGCAAATTATGAGGCTATAAGGCTAGAACTTACGGGTGTGAATTGGGATGATGTTTTTACGGGGAAATGTACTATGGACATGTGGTCGATGTTTAGAGATCTCTTACAGGATGTTAGGGATAAATTTGTCCTGGTGAGGAAGATAAAGAATGGTAGGGTGAAGGAACCATGGGTGACAAGTGAGGTGGAAAATCTAGTTAGGTGGAAGAAGGCAGCATACATGAGGTTTAGGAAGCAAGGATCAGATGGGTCTATTGAGGAATATAGGGAAGCAAGAAAGGAGCTTAAGAAGGGGCTGAGAAGAGCAAGAAGGGGGCATGAGAAGGCCTTGGCGAGTAGGGTAAAGGAAAACCCCAAGGCATTCTTCAATTATGTGAAGAAAAAAAGGATGACAGGAGTGAAGGTAGGACCGATTAGAGATAAAGGTGGGACGATGTGCCTGGAGGCTGTGGAAGTGACCGAGGTCCTCAATGAATATTTCTCTTCGGTATTCACCAATGAGAGGGAACTTGATGATGGTGAGGACAATATGAGTGAGGTTGATGTTCTGGAGCATGCTGATATTAAGGCAGAGGAGGTGTTGGAGTTATTAAAATACATTAGGACAGATAAGTCCCCAGGGCCTGACGGAATATTCCCCAGGCTGCTCCACGAGGCGAGAGAAGAGATTGCTGAGCCTCTGGCTAGGATCTTTATGTTCTCGTTGTCCACGGGAATGGTACCAGAGGATTGGAGAGAGGCGAATGTTGTTCCCTTGTTCAAAAACGGTAGTAGGGATAGTCCGGGTGATTATAGACCAGTGAGCCTTACGTCTGTGGTGGGAAAGCTGTTGGAAAAGATTCTTAGAGATAGGATCTATAGGCATTTAGAGAATCATGGTCTGATCAGGGACAGTCAGCATGGCTTTGTGAAGGGCAGATCATGTCTAACAAGCCTGATAGAGTTCTTTGAGGAGGTGACCAGGCATATAGATGAGGGTAGTGCAGTGGATGTGATCTATATGGATTTTAGTAAGGCATTTGACAAGGTTCCACACGGTAGGCTTATTCAGAAAGTCAGAAGGCATGGGATCCAGGGAAGTTTGGCCAGGTGGATTCAGAATTGGCTTGCCTGCAGAAGGCAGAGGGTGGTGTTGGAGGGAGTACATTCAGATTGGAGGATTGTGACTAGTGGTGTCCCACAAGGATCTGTTCTGGGACCTCTACTTTTCATGATTTTTATTAACGACCTGGATGTGGGGGTAGAAGGGTGGGTTGGCAAGTTTGCAGACGACACAAAGGTTGGTGGTGTTGTAGATAGTGTAGAGGATTGTCAAAGATTGCAGAGAGACGTTGATAGGATGCAGAAGTGGGCTGAGAAGTGGCAGATGGAGTTCAACCCGGAGAAGTGTGAGGTGGTATACTTTGGAAGGACAAACTCCAAGGCAGAGTACAAAGTAAATGGCAGGATACTTGGTAGTATGGAGGAGCAGAGGGATCTGGGGGTACATGTCCACAGATCCCCGAAAGTTGCCTCACAGGTGGATAGGGTAGTTAAGAAAGGTTATGGGGTGTTAGCTTTCATAAGTCGAGGGATAGAGTTTAAGAGTCGTAATGTAATGATGCAGTTCTATAAATCTCTGGTTAGGCCACACTTGGAGTATTGTGTCCAGTTCTGGTCACCTCACTATAGGAAGGATGTGGAAGCATTGGAAAGGGTACAGAGGAGATTTACCAGGATGCTGCCTGGTTTAGAGAGTGTGCATTATGATCAGAGATTAAGGGAGCTAGGGCTTTACTCTTTGGAGAGAAGGAGGATGCGAGGAGACATGATAGAGGTGTACAAAATAATAAGAGGAATAGATAGAGTGGATAGCCAGCGCCTCTTCCCCAGGGCACCACTGCTCAATACAAGAGGACATGGCTTTAAGGTAAGGGGTGGGAAGTTCAAGGGGGATATTAGAGGAAGGTTTTTTACTCAGAGAGTGGTTGGTGCGTGGAATGCACTGCCTGAGTCAGTGGTGGAGGCAGATACACTAGTGAAGTTTAAGAGACTACCAGACAGGTATATGGAGGAATCTAAGGTGGGGGCTTATATGGGAGGCAGGGTTTGAGGGTCGGCACAACATTGTGGGCCGAAGGGCCTGTACTGTTCTATGTTCTATGTTCACTCAGTCTATTCAGCCCTCCATTCTGCTCTCCAATGGACATTAAATTGGACTACATCCGACTCCAACGAAATACTCGGCGGGAGTACAGCAACGGACGAGATCCCGGATGCCCCCGTTCAGCTGTTTACTTATGTAACAGTTTCCCCCCAAGCCATCGGACTACCAACCCATTGCCCTCCGCTGTATCTATTGTCCTGTTTATTATTTATTGTAATGCCTGCACTGTTCTGTGTACTTTATGCTGTCCCGGGTAGGTCTGTAGTCTAGTGTAGTTTTTGTGTTGTCTTACGTAGTTCAGTTTGGTTTTTGAGGCTGGTGAGACCTCACTTGGAGTACTGTGGGCAGTTTTGGTCTCCTTATCTAAGAAAAGATGTGCTGACGTTGGAGAGGGAACAGAGAAGATTCACTAGAACGATTCCGGGAATGAGAGGGTTAACATATGAGGAACGTTTGTCCGCTCTTGGACTGTATTCCTTGGAGTTTAGAAGAATGAGGGGAGACCTCATAGAAACATTTCGAATGTTGAAAGGCATGGACAGAGTGGATGTGGCAAAGTTGTTTCCCATGATGGGGGAGTCTAGTACGAGAGGGCATGACTTAAGGATTGAAGGGCGCCCATTCAGAACAGAGATGCAAAGAAATTTTTTTAGTCAGAGGGTGGTGAATCTATGGAATTTGTTGCCGCGGGTAGCAGTGGAGGCCAAGTCATTGGGTGTATTTAAGGCAGAGATTGATAGGTATCTGAGTAGCCAGGGCATCAAAGGTTATGGTGAGAAGGCCGGGGAGTGGGACTAAATGGGAGAATGGATCAGCTCATGATGAAATGGCGGAGCAGACTCGACGGGCCGAATGGCCGACTTCTGCTCCTTTGTCTTATTGTTTCAGGTAGCACCATGGTCCTGAAAAACGTCGTCTTGTTTTTACTGTGTACTGTACCAGCAGTTATGGTCGAAATGACAATAAAAAGTGATGACGAGACTTGCTCTCCACGCTCTCCAATCCGGGCAACAGCCTGGTAAATTACCACAGGAAATACAAATGTTTGTATGTAAAAACTAAATTAAGTCCTGCAAAAAGAGAGGGAAAAGTAGTGAGATAGTGATCACGGGTTCAATGTCCATTCAGAAATCGGATGGCGGAGGGGAAGAAGCTGTTCCTGAATCGTTGAGTGTGTGTCTTCAGGCTCCTGTACCTCCTTCCTGATGGTAGCAATGAGAAGAGGGTATGTCCTGGGTGATGGGGGTCCTTAATTTAGACTTTCTGAGACTTTAAAAAAGAGTCTTGATGTCAGGTGTCAGAGAAGTTGGAGGAGACGTGGGCAGTGGAGAAATGTGTCTCCTCTCCGCCTCGGTAATCAAAGACCCCACCCCCGACATTCTCTCTTCTCCCGTCCCCCCCTCGGGCAGAAGGTAACAAAAAAAAAAGTCCCACCAGGCTCCAGGACGGCACTCATAAACCACTACAGCGCAGAAACAGGCCCTTCAGCCCATCTGGTCCGTGACAACTATCAGACCAGCACCTGGACCAGAGCCGTCCCATTGACATTGAATCCAATTTACTATCGCACCCTGAATGCCAGAGACTGTACGTTCTCGATCAGCCTCCCATTCGGGGTCTTAATAATAGACTCTTAGTACATAGAATAGTACAGCACATTACAGACCCTTCGGCCCACAATGTTGTGCCGACCCTTAAACCCTGCCTCCCATATAACCCCCCCATCTTAGATTCCTCCATATACCTGTCTAGTAGTCTCTTAAACTTCACTAGTGTATCTGCCTCCACCACTGACTCAGGCAGTGCATTCCACGCACCAACCACTCTCTGAGTAAAAAACCTTCCTCTAATATCCCCCTTGAACTTCCCACCCCTTACCTTAAAGCCATGTCCTCTTGTATTGAGCAGTGGTGCCCTGGGGAAGAGGCGCTGGCTGTCCACTCTATCTATTCCTCTTATTATCTTGTACACCTCTATCATGTCTCCTCTCATCCTCCTTCTCTCCAAAGAGTAAAGCCCTAGCTCCCTTAATCTCTGATCATAATCTATATTCTAAACCATGCAGCATCCTGGTAAATCTCCTCTGTACCCTTTCCAATGCTTCCACATCCTTCCTATAGTGAGGCGACCAGAACTGGACACAATACTCCAAGTGTGGATTAACCAGAGTTTTATAGGAGCTTAGAAAATTAGAGGGCTATTCGGTAGGGAAACTCTAGGTAGTTTTTGGAGTAGGTTACGCGGTCGGCACAACATTGTGGGCCGAAGGGCCTGTAATGTGCTGTAGGTTTCCTACGTCGACCCACTCCACGCGCAAAATGCTGGAGGAACTCAGCAGGTCAGGCAGCGTCGAGGGAGGGGAACAAATAGTCGAGGTTTCGGGCCGAGACCCTTCATCAGGAGTGGAAAGGACGGTGGGGGGGGGGGAGAGGGCGAGGGGACGAAGGTCGTTGACAGTTAACTCCCCTCCGTAGATGCTGGCTGACCTGCCGAGCTCTTCCGGCATTTTGTGTGCGCGTTGCTCCGGATTTCCAGCACCTGCAGACAGAGTCTCCGTCGTGTTGTGGATGAATTTCACTGGAGGCTACGAGCTAATCTGTTATCTCTACACTAAAAGAACGAATTCCTGCGCAAGGAATAAATCGCAAACTGCATACTTTTGGAGAAAGTTTTAAAATTTTTATCTGTGGCCCAGTACCAAACATTGAAACAGACAGCGGGTGAGAGCAGGGATCCTTCACGCATCGAGACGCGGACCCCGGGCGCAAGCCGGAGCGTTTTATTCCCGTTGATTACAACCCGGCACGGCCCGAATCAAACTCTGACGAACGGCGGACACGATGGTTCCTGCGCCTTCCCCGCCGGCCCGTGGAGAATCGGTACGTCTTCCCTCTGCCGGCAGGAGGTTTCGCCGGACTGCTCCGCGCGGCGGCGCCTCCCCTCCCTCTCCCCTAGGCGGAGATCCGCTCCCCGGCGCCGGCGGGCGGGCTGCCCTCGCCGTCCCCCGGCTTCTCGGCATAGAACAGGCCCCAGCGCTGGTCCCCAGCCTCACAGCGGGACATCTTCGCCTGCCAGCCCCGCACGATGTAGCAGTAATCGTCCTCGGCGAAGTCCTGACCGGGGGGGAGGGAGCAGGAGGGGGAGGAGGGAGGAAAGGGGGGGAGGAGGAAAGGGGGGGAGGAGGAAAGGGGGGGAGGAGGAAAGGGGGGGAGGAGGAAAGGGGGGGAGGAGGAAAGGGGGAGGAGGAAGGGGGGAGGAGGAAAGGGGGGAGGAGGAAAGGGGGGAGGAGGAAAGGGGGGAGGAGGAAAGGGGGGAGGAGGAAAGGGGGCGAGATGGGAGAGGAGGGGGGGGAGACAGAACACATTGGGGATTGCCTCTACGCACGACCGCGGGGCAATGTGGTTGGGGAGGGAATGACTCGCTAACCCACCCCGGTACAAAACCATAACACGCAGGAGCCCATTCGGCCCATCGAGTCTCTTCCGCCATTCGATCAGGGCCGATTAATTATCCCTGCCAACCCCAGTCTCCCATCTTCTCCCCGTAACGTTTGACACCCTGACTATCCCGCCTATCAGATTCCTCCTTCTTTTTAGCCCTTTGGCTTTTTCCACCTATCACCCCCCCCCCCGCCCCCAGCTTCTGGCTTCACCCCAGCCACTCACCTGGCTTCACCCGTCACCGACCCTGTTGTACTCCCCCCCCCCCCCGGCAACTCCCCCCTTTCCTTCCCGGTCATGATGAAGGGTCTCGGCCCAAAACGGCCACGGTTTATCCTTTTTCCATAGATGCTGCCCGACCTGCCGAGTTCCTCCAGCATTAGTACGTTATATCTATACCCCCCCCCCCCCAGGTGGTAGACGGACGAACCCAGCCCCGTGTCCCACTCCAGCCCGCCCCTCGTTACCTGCAGGAAGGCCGCCTTGTTCTCCTCCAGACCCCTCAGTTCCACTTCCAGCACGTCCAGGAACTGTTTCGTCCGGTCCTGTGCCAGGACGCGCACGAATCCCACCTCCTCCAGCAGCTGTGGGAACCAAAGTGGGAGGGGAGGGGTGAGAGTCCCGGTCAACAGCACAGCCTCCAGCACTCTGACCCAAGGCTCCCCGTGTCCGACGCCGGGAGTCACCACGCACGGCTCCCGGTCTCTGTGTCCCCTACACCGGGAGTCACCGCGCACGGTTCCCGGTCTCCGTGTCCCCCACACCGGGAGTCACCGCGCACAGCTCCCGGTCTCCGTGTCCCCCACTCTGGGAGTCACCGCGCACGGTTCCCGGTCTCCGTGTCCCCCACACCGGGAGTCACCGCGCACAGCTCCCGGTCTCCGTGTCCCCCACTCTGGGAGTCACCGCGCACAGCTCCCGGTCTCCGTGTCCCCCACTCCGGGAGTCACCGTGCCCGGTTCCCGGTCTCTGTGTCCCCCATACCGGGAGTCACCGTGCACAGTTCCCGGTCTCCGTGTCCCCCACACTGGGAGTCACCGTGAATAGCTCCCAGTTCCAGGAACCTTCCCGGATGTCTGAGACCAAACTGCAGTTTACAGTCCCAGCCCCGGGGGCAGAGCGTAAAGACGGAGTATCGCAAAGTTCCCACCTTTCCGTAGCGCGGGACGGTGTACAGGATGTATCCCCGCTGGCGCACGTACTCCTCAAAGCTGGCTGACCACGGCAGCTCACCACAACAGTAATCGGTGATCAGCAACTTCCCACCGGGTTTCAACCAAGTCTGAGGGAGAGGGGAGGTATTAGTATGTCCCACGCCATCGTCACCCACCCCACACCCTCCCCCCTCAGAGTACCCCTTCCACAAAAGCTCGTTGCGGGAGATTACTGTCTACGGTACCACAGCGGTCAGTGCAACACTATTTACAGCTCGGAGCGTCAGCGTTCGGAGTCCAATCCCAGTGTCCTCCGTAATGAATTTGGCCCTCCTCCCCGAGGAAGGCGTGGGTTTCCTCCGGGTGCTCCCATTTCCTCCCACAGTCCAAAGACCTATGGGTTTAGTAGCTTAATTGGTCATTGTAAATCGTCCTGTGACTAGGCTCGGGTTAAAAGTGCCGGAAGGGCCTGTTCTGGGAAGGATCAGCCACAGACTTCAACAACTGTAGAGACCCCCCCCCCCACACACACACACACAAACACACAAAGTGGTAAAAAAAAAATTAATTCCCCTTCACTCACGTAGAGCCTCTTCAGGAGATCAGCCTTGTTGGCTATGTGAAGAATTGTGTCCCGACTGTAAATCACATCGAACGAGTTCTCCAGGAAAACCCTCTTTGTGGCGTCTCCGATCTCAAACTGCACCTGTGGGGCCCACAGAAGCGGTGGAACACTAAAATTCAAATATAAAATTAGCCTCAGGAGCCCCTTCTCCTCTGGCCCCAACACCCTCTGTGCTTTAACATCTAGTCATTGAAGCTTTTAACAGAAACTAAACCTTCCCTTCCTGCACCTGACTTTTAAATCAAACGGCTAGAGCAATGGGGACCTTTTTACCCAGCATGCACGGCAGCAGGGAAACTCCACTATCTTGGGAAGGCAGGCCTTTCAGTCCCTGAAATAAGGCAGTTTCTAGAGAGCAAAGCAGGCTGGGTAATTATTGCGGCATTTTGTAAAACAAAAAGGCCTCATGTCACACACCGGGTTGGACTCTGGACTTGGCACAAGGAAGAAAAACCTCTTATAAATTCTTGCTAAATTATTAATTGGATTAAAAGTGAAGTGTCTTCACTGGGTTATTACCTACTTGACGCAAGAAAGTGGAGATTTATTGAAATGGTTTCGGACAGGGCAACTCTGGTAAACACGGAGAGACAAAGGAGTTGGGGGGTCGTTGTAACCAGCCATTCAAACCTACCCAGGGGTTCTGATGAAGGAAATGAGAGGTTTTGAGGGGCTGGTGGA
Source organism: Mobula hypostoma (assembly GCF_963921235.1). NCBI lineage: Eukaryota > Metazoa > Chordata > Chondrichthyes > Myliobatiformes > Myliobatidae > Mobula > Mobula hypostoma. The sequence goes on along the minus strand of NC_086126.1, from coordinate 5,898,793 downwards.
TCAGAGACCAGGTGATGGTCAGAGAGGGAGATGGGATGGGGTGGGGGCGCCAGACAGAAAAGGAGGGAAGCCTTTCTCTGCAGCAAGTAGTTGGGATCAGGAGCACACTACCCTAAAGGGAACGGATTCAACAGGAACTTCCAAAAGGGGATTTAGGGCAGGGGAATGATAAACAGAGCCAGAACTGTGGGCAGAGAGGGAGAGAGGTACGGACTATGGGCAGTTCTGGTCGCACCGTTGCGGGAAGAATGTGTAGGCTTTGGAGAGAGTGGAGAAGGGTGCAAGGGCTGGGGGCGGGGAGAAGTCACAGAGATGGAAAGGGACACAGGGGGTTACAGACACAGGCCTGAGGGGGTGACAGAGACAGGGAGGGGTGTAGGGGCCAGAGAGGTTACAGAGACAGGGAGGGGTGTAGGGGCCGGAGGGGGTTGCAGAGACAGGGAGGGGTGTAGGGGCCAGAGTGGGTTACAGAGACAGGGAGGGGTGTAGGGGCCGGAGGGGGTTACAGAGACGGGGAGGGGTGTAGGGGCCGGAGGGGGTTACAGAGACGGGGAGGGGTGTAGGGGCCGGAGGGGGTTACAGAGACGGGGAGGGCTGTAGGTGTCGGAGGGGGTTACAGAGAGAGGGAGGGTGTAGGGGCCGGAGGGGGTTACAGTGACAGGGAGGGGTGTAGGGGTCAGAGGGGGTTACAGAGAGAAGGAGGGTGTAGGGGCCAGAGGGGGGGGCCCACAGAGACGGGGACAGGTGTTGGGGCCGGAGGGGGTTACAGAGACGGGGAGGGGTGTAGGGGCCGGAGGGAGTGACAGAGACAGGGACGGGTGCATTTAACCCTTCCCCTTCCCCAAAGCATGAATTGCCCCCAAGACTAACGCCCCTCATTTCCACACTGCACTGTATAAATTGCCTACCAACGGTGTGCTCTCCGCTATGGTGCGCTCCATGGCGATCTCTACCATGTTGGCCGACAGGTCCACTCCCAGAACCTCCACGCCGTAATTCTGAAAAGAGAAACAGTAGAAGGAAACTTCTCTTCTGGTCCGAGCTCAGTTTCCATAACAGCGGCAGCAAGGGTTAGTGTACTCAACAGGTCGGGCAGCGTCTGAGGAGACGGAAGCGGCCAGAGTCCATGACCTGTCACCAGAACTGGGAGGAGAACCCAGATACGGACTGGTCTCCAAGTTGCAGAGGCGTAGGTGGCAGGGTGAAGACACACCTCTACCAAAGACGCTCCTTCCCTCTGCTAGCCTGCAGGTCGCCCTTGGGCAAGGTGTAGCACCTGTTTAGCCCACCCCCCCCACCCCCTGATCAGGGTGAAGCCACAGGAGCAGGTGGTGGGTGCTCGTACGAGCAGCCGATGCACATCACAAGTCCTGGTTATGCGACCGCTGACACCAGGTACACAATCTCTGAAGAATATTGATAATGGCCGGGGGGGGGGGGGGGCACCTGTTCTTGTAAAGTCACTGCCCAGAAGGCGGCGATGGCAAACCACTTGTGTGGAAAAATTTGCCAAGGACAATCATGGTCATGTGACTTGGAATGCCCACATCATACAACATGGCACATAATGAGGGAGAGACGATATTAGGGTTGTCCCTGGTAGGTGGGAGAGGGTTCGGTGGTGTGTTGAGAGTGTCCGTGGGCCGTGGGAGGGGATTTGAGTGTCCGTGGTCTGTGGGAGGGGATTCAGTGGGTGTGGGGGAGAGTGTGTGTGGAGTGTGGGAGGGGATTCAGTGGGTGGGGGGGAGAGTCAGTGACAGGGGAGAGTGTGTGTGGGGTGTGGGAGGGGATTCAGTGGGTGGGGGGAGAGTCAGTGACAGGGGAGAGTGTGTGTGGGGTGTGGGAGGGGATTCAGTGGGTGGGGGGGAGAGTCAGTGACAGGGGAGAGTGTGTGTGGGGTGTGGGAGGGGATTCAGTGGGTGGGGGGGAGAGTCAGTGACAGGGGAGAGTGTGTGTGGGGTGTGGGAGGGGATTCAGTGGGTGGGGGGGAGAGTCAGTGACAGGGGAGAGTGTGTGTGGGATGTGGGAGGGGATTCAGTGGGTGGTGGGGAGAGTCAGTGACAGGGGAGTGGGTGGGGTGTGGGAGGGGATTCAGTGGGTGGGGGGAGAGTCAGTGACAGGGGAGAGTGTGTGTGGAGTGTGGGAGGGGATTCAGTGGGTGGGGGGAGAGTCAGTGACAGGGGAGTGTGTGGGGTGTGGGAGGGGATTCAGTGGGTGGTGGGGAGAGTCAATGACAGGGGAGAGTGTGTGTGGAGTGTGGGAGGGGATTCAGTGGGTGGGGGGGAGAGTCAGTGACAGGGGAGAGTGTGTGTGGAGTGTGGGAGGGGATTCAGTGGGTGGTGGGGAGAGTCAGTGACAGGGGAAAGAGTGTGTGGGGTGTGGGAGGGGATTCAGTGGGTGGGGGGGAGAGTCAGTGACAGGGGAGAGTGTGTGTGGAGTGTGGGAGGGGATTCAGTGGGTGGGGGGGGAGAGTCAGTGACAGGGGAGAGTGTGTGTGGGGTGTGGGAGGGGATTCAGTGGGTGGGGGGGAGAGTGTGTGTGGGGTGTGGGAGGGGATTCAGTGGGTGGGGGGGAGAGTCAGTGACAGGGGAGAGTGTGTGTGGGGTGTGGGAGGGGATTCAGTGGGTGGGGGGGAGAGTCAGTGACAGGGGAGAGTGTGTGTGGGGTGTGGGAGGGGATTCAGTGGGTGGGGGGAGAGTCAGTGACAGGGGAGAGTGTGTGTGGGGTGTGGGAGGGGATTCAGTGGGTGGGGGGGAGAGTCAGTGACAGGGGAGAGTGTGTGTGGGGTGTGGGAGGGGATTCAGTGGGTGGGGGGAGAGTCAGTGACAGGGGAGAGTGTGTGTGGGGTGTGGGAGGGGATTCAGTGGGTGGGGGGGAGAGTCAGTGACAGGGGAGAGTGTGTGTGGGGTGTGGGAGGGGATTCAGTGGGTGGGGGGGAGAGTCAGTGACAGGGGAGAGTGTGTGTGGGGTGTGGGAGGGGATTCAGTGGGTGGGGGGAGAGTCAGTGACAGGGGAGAGTGTGTGTGGGGTGTGGGAGGGGATTCAGTGGGTGGGGGGGGAGAGATTTGTTAATGGGGGAGGGGAAGTGGCCGTGGGCTGAGAGGCAGAACCATACAGCATAGGAACAGGCCCTTCATCCCATCACATCCCTGCCGACCCCCACCAGTCCCTGTAGCCTCCTGGGTTCAGTCTGCGTCCGGTAGCCACACCGATCACCAGGCAGCACCGAACCCCAGCGGGCTATCCCGTCGGGAAGACTGGGAAAAGCCCCCCTGTGTTTTGAAAAACAAACTACAAGAGTTTATACACAAAATACAATCAGAGATTTACAAGAGTTATCAATTTCAATTTACAATATGATTACGACTGTCTGTAAAGCACTGAATCCTGGGGTTGGGGCATCGCTCCTGGAAATCCCCCACTGTACCCATATTTTCTGCAAGAGGATCACAACCCCGTTAGAGGGTTTGATGGCTGGTGTACCTCAATGACCCGGAGGGCCGTGTTGGGTGGAGTCAGGGCTTTATGCTTTCGCTCTAGGTAGGGTCGCCCATGCCAGACAGGGTCAAAGGGCAGAGGTCAGGCTGAGAGCGGCCCACCGGTCCTCCAGGTTCAGGGCTAACAACCCTGACTGGTCAAACAAAACTGTTACGGAAACAGCGGTGTGTTTTCCCAAACTATATCATGTTTAAATTTTTTTTTAAAAATCAGAAGTGACATTTTTGATCCTTCAGTTAAATTTGAAGAGACTTGGAAACCATTTATTCAACATTTTCATATGATGTAAATGACCTTTCCAAATCCTTCTTATTAACTTAAAATATATGAATAGAGGAGTGGAGTTGATGACATTATTGAACGTGTTCCATTTAAGATAATGGTCTAGCCTTGTTTTGTTCCGTTTGCTTTTTTATCGGGGTTTAGTATTTAGTTCTTTTTTTTTTGTTTTTTTTTGGGGGGGTTCTTTGTTTTTTTTTCTTTTTATTTCTTTTTTCTCTATGATTATTTATATTAAGAGTTTGTAAGTCTATTACACCTGTATTATTTGAAAGTTTTTTTTGTACATGTTTATCAGCAATAAGATTATTCCAATCTCTCTGTATCAATATTGTTATTCTGTTTATAATTTCGGAAAATTAGTAAGAAGATTTAAAAAGAAAGAAACAGCAATGTGAGTGTGACGGTATTCCTGAGTCTCCACCCGGGACTCGCGGGACTGACAGTGAAAACCAAGAGGAAGCTCCTGACACGATGAAGGAAGCCGCGGACACCGCCAGAGTCGCCGCCCGAAACGCCAGCGGGGTAACGGCGAACAGAAGTACCCATGGTGACTGCTCGTTCTCCAAGGCCCCCCGTTGCCAACATGACCCCCAGAGGTGTGGCTCGGGCAGAGTGCCCCCTGCCTACGCCCACCTTGGCCAGGCCCGGGAGCAAGCCCACCAGTTGAACCCAACGCTGGGAGCCTCGACCAGGAGCCCCTTCCCCAAGTTCGAGTCCCCCACACTCTGGGGGCGGATGGGGTCGGATCACTCACTCGGTTACCTTGGCCATGTAGAAGTCGCCGCCCCCGATCCCGCATCCCACGTCCAGGACCGACTGACCCGGGGAAAGTTTCAACATCTCCACGAACTCCTGCGAAAGTGAAGAGCAGCCGCCCGTGAGCGACCGGCATCCCGGGCTTGGGGGTCGGAGCGTGGCAGATGGGCCGGATGGCTCGCCATTGGCCTGGGTAACGAGTGGGGTCGGGGAGGGGGTAGGAGGGGGTGAGTGAGAAATCGCTGTGGTGCTCAGACCTTGATGGAATGGGTGTCCTCCTCACTCAGGACGGTGGGCTGGGAGGAGGGAGGGGCAGAGGAGCGGGAGAGGAGGGTGGGGGGGGAGGGACACGGCGAGGGGGAGGGGGGCAAGAGATCACCGAGGGAGGCTCTCCGCCACATGGGCCAAGGGAAGGTGACCGGAGGAGAGTCGCTGGGGGAGGAGATACTGGGATGGCGAAATGTCGTGGGGCGGGGTGGGGTGGGAGGACAGGATACAGGACCTCCGCTGGCGAAGAGCACCGTAGTCGGGTCGGGTGGGGAGGGCAGGAAAGGACGGGATACAGAGGTCGGAGGGAGCGTCGCACGGCCGGCAGGGGGTGGGGTGGGATTCTGTAAGGACGCGCCGCACCGTGATGTCGAGGGACGGTCCGGGATTCTGACCGTACCTTGGTGGTGCGGAGGCCTCCCGTGCTGATGAAGCCGTGCCCGAAGATGCGCTCGTACCGCAGGATGCTGCTCCGCGAGTACTGCTGCCCGTCCAGGAACTGCTGGAAGGTGTGGTAGCCCTGATGGGCCGAGCGGTCGCGGGCCACCTTCTGCAGCAGCCAACACACCTGGTTCTGGTTGCGCTTCAGCTGCGGGAGGCGGAGTCAAACGTCAACCGGCCCCGCCCACAGGGAGCACCGCCCACCGAGTTGGCCCCCACCCACATGCAGCACCACCCACAAAAGTTAACGCCAACTGGGAGCTCCGCCCACCGGACTGGCACCGCCCACAAGCCACGCCCACGTGGAGCATCGCCCGCCGGACTAGCTCCGCCCACAAGAGGCCACGCCCACGTGGAGCACCGCCCACGAAAGGCCACGCCCGCGTGGAGCTCCGCCCACCGGACTGGCACCGCCCACAAGCCACGCCCACGTGGAGCATCGCCCGCCGGACTAGCTCCGCCCACAAGAGGCCACGCCCACGTGGAGCACCGCCCACGAAAGGCCACGCCCGCGTGGAGCTCCGCCCACCGGACTGGCACCGCCCACAAGCCACGCCCACGTGGAGCATCGCCCGCCGGACTAGCTCCGCCCACAAGAGGCCACGCCCACGTGGAGCACCGCCCACGAAAGGCCACGCCCGCGTGGAGCTCCGCCCACCGGACTGGCACCGCCCACAAGCCACGCCCACGTGGAGCATCGCCCGCCGGACTAGCTCCGCCCACAAGAGGCCACGCCCACGTGGAGCACCGCCCACGAAAGGCCACGCCCGCGTGGAGCTCCGCCCACCGGACTGGCACCGCCCACAAGCCACGCCCACGTGGAGCACCGCCCACTGGACTAGCCCAGCCCACAAGAGGCCACGTCCACTGGGCTAGCCCCGCCCACGAAAGGTCACGCCCACGTGGAGCGCCGTCCGCTGAACTAGCCCCGCCCACAAGAGGCCACGCCCTCGTGGAGCCCCGCCCACACGGAGCGCCGCCCACTGACCTGGCCCCGCCCATTGAAATGGCTACACTCCGAGCTCCACCTAGTCACGCTCCGGAAATGACCCAACAGTCCCACCCCTTAAATGTGCCCCACCCCCAGATCTGCGTCCTCCGACAGGAGTCCCGCCACTTGCGTTCACACCAGCCACCGACGGAGTCCCGTCTCGCGTAATGGCCCTCCCTACAGCCCCAAACCGCCCAACCCCACCTCCCAACGGGGACCACCCATCCGTGCCCCTCTCACCAAAGGCCCCTCCCACTGAGCAGAGATGCCCCGCCACAGATAGCTCCCCCCACCCAAGGTGCACCCCCTCTTCCTCCAATAGAGGCCCCACCTGTGAGCAAAGTCCCTGTCCACTGACTGTCCCGCCCGCTAAACCCACCAGTACTTGGCCGCCTGCCAGCTAGATCCCATCCCTGACCACCAGACCAGGCCCCACCCGCTAAAAACCCTCCTAAACCTGTCCCGGCCACCTGAACTGACCATCGAGCCTTGCCCCGCCCCTCTGCGACAAGCCCCGCCCACTCCGTGACAGGCCCCGCCCCCTCTGCGACAAGCCCCGCCCACTCCGCGACAGGCCCCGCCCACTCACCCTGATGTACGCCTGCACGGACTTGCTCATGACGATCTCGAAACCCCAGAGCTGCCCGTCCGCGTCAGGCCCGGCGACGGCGGAGGTCAGGATGTGGTTGTAATCGGCCGGCCGGCGGTACACCGTGGGGTTGAAGTTCCTCTTCACGTTACCTGGGTACCCCCCCCACCCAAAAAAAAAATAAGAGACCAACAGGGTCCCGGTGACAGACGGCCCCGGTTTGCGGTCCGTTTCGAACCAGCGCACCCCCCTGGGCCCCCCCCCCCACCACACTCTCCGAGACGGCCATTCTGACCGGGTGCATCACCGTTACCCCTCCCCGCAATACACAGGGTCGCAAAAAGGCTTGTATCCCTCCAAAACCGATTGAGGATGTCTATAGTCGTCACGGCGGCTCGGGGTTCGATTCCCGCCGCTGCCCGCGGGGGCCGGGCAGGGTTTGTACGTTCTTCCCCCGGTGACCGCGTGGGTTTCCTCCGGGTGCTCCGGTTTCCTCCCACAGCCCAGAGATGGCTTGGTTAAATCGGGGGTCTGCCCTGAGTAAGTGGTACCTATGGGGGAGGGGGAATAAAGAGTCGATGTTTCAGGACGACGCCCTGCGAAGGTGGGGGGGGGGGAGAGGAGGTGAGAAGCAACTCTCCTCTCCTATCAGATGCCTTCTTCTTCAGCCCTGCACCTCTTCCACCAATCACCTCCTAGGTTCTTACTTCATCTGTCCTCCCTTCCCCATCACCCGCCAGCTTGAGCTCCTCTCCCCCCCCCCCCACCTTATTCTGGCATCCAAATCATCTATCATCACCGACGTACGTTGTGAAATTCATTGCTTTGTGGAGGCATTACATTGCAATGCACAAAACATGCTATAAATTGGAATAGTGGATGTATTTATAATAGATGCATTTACAAATTAAACGGGTGGCGTAAAACGAGGGTAAAAGTAGCGAGGCGGGATCAACGTCCATTCGGAAACTCGGCCTTTTCTCCTTGGAGCGACGGAGGATGAGAGGTGACCTGATAGAGGTGTATAAGATGATGAGAGGCATTGATCGTGTGGACAGTCAGAGGCTTTTCCCCAGGGCTGAAATGGCTAGCACAAGAGGGCACAGTGCTTGGAAGTGGGTACAGAGGAGATGGCAGGGGTAAGTTGTTTTGTGCGTGGAATGGGCTGCCGGCAACGGTGGTGGAGGCGGATACGATAGGGTCTTTTAAGAGACTCCATGGAGCTTAGAAAGATAGAGGGCTATGGTTAAAGCCTAGTAATTTCTAAGGTAGGGACATGTTCGGCACAGCTTTATTGTGCTGTAGGTTTTCTATGTTTCTACATCGGATGGCGGCGGAGGGGAAGAAGCTGTTCCTGAATCGTTAGCGTGTGCCTTCAGGCTCCTGTACCTCCCCCCTGATGGTAGCAATGAGGAGAGGGCATGTCCTGGGTGGTGGGGGTCCTTAATGATGGACGCTGCCTACTTTAAGAGTTTGCAATAGTACTCCCTTCCCGGTCCTGATGAAGGGTCTCAGCCCGAAACGTTCCCCCCTCCCTCCCAGAGTCGTTGCCCGACTCGGGGTGTGTGTCTCTGTGTGTTACTCAGACTCGCTCTCTGAATCCCTGGTCTCGGCCGACACTCCCCGACTTTAAAGACCAGTGTCAGGTTACAGCAGATTTAAATCCCTTGAGCGTTAAGGCCGATTTATACCTCTGCGTCAAATCTACGCCGTAGGTACGCGGCTCTCAGCTCTCACCTGTGGCTCCCCGGAGCTGTTTGCATGCGACAGCGGCCACACCCCGGGCAACGGCTCCGACAAGCCGGCTAAACCAGGTGAGGGTAGCCGACGGGTCTCAGACCCTCGGTGAGATAGGGAGTTGTCTATCCCAGCATGTGAAGACAGACTCCGGCGGATTGAGCGGACGAGACCGATGGAAGGTCCAACGGTCAAGAAGGCGGTCTCTGCAAGCGTCGTGGAACGCGTAGAGCAGGACAAGACACAGAAGACGTCCTGGTCATCCACTGCGCCTAGTCCCATCTCCAGCCGTCTAGACTCCGTCTTGCCACTGGATCCAGATGGGAATTGGGAAGAGAGAGTGAGGCTGACTCTCCCTCACTTAAATCCAAATCAAGCGCTAGTCTCGACACCCATCGAGCCGGCTGGTGGCGCATTGGCATTCCCGAGTTCGAATCCAGTCGGGCCGCTCCCGGAGTCCAGCGCCGGGTTGAGGGTCGAGCTAGCAACTCGGCTTCGTTAGGAAGTACTAACGGTGTCCATCGAGGTCTTTTACGAACCTTATGTAAGCACACCCAGCTCGCCGAGAGGGCAGCGGACTGGTCCACCAGCACCCCGGTCACCACCCTCCCCACCGTCTCGGTGTGCGTCTGCGGGAGGCGCCGCCTCAAGTAGGCAACGAGCTCCCCACCATCCCGGCCGGGCTGTCTTCTCGCAGTTCCCATCGGGCCCGAGGCACGGGATCCCGAAGCCCCACCCCACCCAGTTCAGGGACAGCGGCTTCCCCCTCAATCACTCGGTCCTCGAACCCACCGGCACAACCCCAATCACCACCTCAGTTCAGCAACACCGTCACTGAACCTGGCGTACGAATACCTGGGGATACGAATTGACAATAAACTGGACTGGTCAAAGAACACTGAGGCTGTCTACAAGAAGGGTCAGAGCCGTCTCTATTTCCTGAGGAGACTGAGGTCCTTTAACATCTGCCGGACGATGCTGAGGATGTTCTACGAGTCTGTGGTGGCCAGTGCGATCATGTTTGCTGTTGTGTGCTGGGGCAGCAGGCTGAGGGTAGCAGACACCAACAGAATCAACAAACTCATTCGTAAGGCCAGTGATGTTGTGGGGATGGAACTGGACTCTCTGACGGTGGTGTCTGAAAAGAGGATGCTGTCTAACTTGCATGCCATCTTGGACAATGTCTCCCATCCACTACATAATGTACTGGGTGGGCACAGGAGTACATTCAACCAGAGACTCATTCCACCGAGATGCAGCACGGAGCGTCATAGGAAGTCATTCCTGCCTGTGGCCATCAAACTTTACAACTCCTCCCTTGGACGGTCAGACACTCTGAGCCAATAGGGCTGGTCCTGGACTTATTTCATAATCTACTGGCCTAATTTACATATTACTATTTAACTATTTATGGTTCTATTACTATTTATTATTTATGGTGCAACTGTAACAAAAACCAATTTCCCCCAGGATCAATAAAGTATGACTATAACTATGAATGTGACCACTTCGAACTGGAATGGACTTGTTCTTTTGTTCTGGCTGTGTACTTGTAAACAAAAACTGGGAGTAATTTAATATTTAATTGGGTTTTTCCCCCTGTGAGTGCTGTCTTTCCAGTGCTCTGTGTCTGTTACAAGTACACGAAACACCAGAGGAACTCAGCAAGCCAGGCAGTATCCATGGAGGTAAAAAAGAAATATTGGTGGGGGGGTGGAATCTGAGGAAAGACATTGGAATAAGCGGTTGATGGTTCGGGGCCAGGTCCCTTGTTCAGGGCTGGGCAGGACTGCGCCTCTTTCCCAGGGGCGGGCGGATCGTGCCGCCCGAGGACAGGTCCGATTGCAGCCGGACGTTGGAATGGGAATCGCCGGTGGGAGGAGGAGGGGGGCACACATAGAGTGCTGGAGGAACTCAGCGGGTCGATGGGGAGGAATAAAAATTTGACGTTTCGGGCCGGGACCCTTCGTCAGGACTGGGCCTGTTTTCGAAGTTTTAAAACATGGCGTGTCTATTTTTAAAAAATCCTTTATACTTTTTAAATGTTGTTTCGTCCTGCCAACAGCAGCACAGCAAACTCCCACTACAGTACATGTAATTGTATATAGCAAACAAAACAGATCTCTGAACCTTTGATTTCGACCTTCTGCTGGTTACGCCGGTAACATATTGTATTACCTCAATAACGCGTGAATTTTCAATGCATTTATTTATGCCCAATAAAATTCATAAATAACACTGAATTACATCCACCTGCTGGCACGCTGAGCATTTCCAAACGCCACCTTGGCATCCAGCGGGCACGCCCTCTAGCCACGCCTGCATCTTCTGCTGCCCGTAGCCCAGCCACTTCAAGGTTTGACGTGTTTTAGGCCATAAGATATAGGAGCAGAATTAGGCCATTTGGCCCACCGATTGTAGGCCGTATCTCGGGTAGTGATGAGTTTGAGTATAGAAAGGAAATTAAGAACCTGGTGGCATGGTGCGAAGACAATAACCTATCCCTCAATATCAGCAAAACAAAGGAATTGGTTGTTGACTTCAGAAGGAGTAGCGGACCGCATGACCCCATTTACATCGGTGGTGCCCAAGTGGAACAGGTCAAAAGCTTTAAGTTCCTCGGGGTCACTATCACAGATGACCTGACTTGGTTCAACCAAGCAGAGTTCACTGCCAAGAAGGCCCACCAGCGCCTTTACTTCCTGAGAAAACTAAAGAAATTTGACCTGTCCCCTAAAACCCTCACTGATTTTTATAGATTCACCATAGAAAGCATTCTTCTAGGGTGCATCATGACCTAGTATGGAAGTTGTCCTGTCCAAGACCGGAAGAAGCTGCAGAAGATCGTGAACACAGCCCAGCACATCACACAAACCAATCTTCCGTCCGTGGACTCACTTTACACCGCACGCTGTTGGAGCAGTGCTGCCAGGATAATCAAGGACACGACCCACCCAGCCAACACACTTTTCGTCCCTCTTCACTCCGGGAGAAGGCTCAGGAGCTTGAAGACTCGTATGGCCAGATTTGGGAACAGCTTCTTTCCAACTGTGATAAGACTGCTGAACGGATCCTGACCCGGATCTGGGCCATACCCTCCAAATATCCGGACCTGCCTCTCGGTTTTTTTGCACTACCTTACTTTCCCTTTTCTATTTTCTATTTATGATTTATAATTTAAATTTTTACTATTTACTATCGATTTGTAATCCAGGGAGCAGGAAGCACAGAATCAAATATCGCTGTGATGATTATACGTTCTAGTATCAATTGTTTGGTAACAATAAAGTATAAAGTAAAATCAACCTCTGCCTTAAATATACCCCATGACTTGGCCTCCACAGCTGCCTGTGGCAACGATTTCCCCTCTAGTGAAATATATTTCTCTTCATCTCCGTTCTAAAAGGATGCCCCCGTACGTTCAGAGACTCTCTTCTACTCACTCACTATTGTAACACGTGGGTATTTGAGTTAGTGTCACCTTGAATCGGTCTGACTTCTTCCGTTGACAAAGCGTACCCTCCCCGCCACAGAACTGCCCCTCGCTGTACGTCTCCTAGTTTTTCCCCCACACTGTTCTCTGTAAGCTCTAGAGACGGCCGTGTGCGAAAACTCCCAGAAGATCAGCGGTTTCTGAGATACTCAAACCACCCCATCTGGCGCCGGCAACCCCTCCACCGTCAAAGTCACTCAGATTACATTTCTTCCCCCTGCTTTACCACACGAGCCTATCCGCCATAGCACCTGATACCTCACCTCTCAAAATTCTGCGGCATTGCCTCTCCCAGCCACACATATACATCCTCCGGTCCAACACGCAAACCTAATCCTAAGGTCCAAGGGGGCACACACCCCCACAAACCCTAGGCACACCCTGACTCACCCTGGCCACACCCCCACAAACCCGATTACCTTTGCCAGGAGGGGCGAGATCCAAGAAAGGCAAGTGTTGGACCTGGTTAGTGAAGGCGTGGGCCAGATCAAAGTGGCAGGGTTGCGTGAAATTGGATCTCAAGTGAGGAGATCAAAAACCACAAGAGGGCTGATGACCGTTCCTGCATGATTTTGTGCACTGAGCTGCTGCCACATGGTGAGATATTCGCATTGGTGAGCGGGTGTATCTGATACAGCGTAGACCTTGGGGCAATGGGGCCAGTGTGTTCCCAACGTGTTGATCGTGCCTTTCCCGGCCTCGTGCCTCAGGACTTTTAAAAGGTGGACGTCTCTCCAACCCAGCTCTCCCCGTGCAAGTCCCCCCCCCACCATGACTGAGCCCCTCTTCCTGGCTGGTATTCCCCCCCCCCCCAAACCGCGTGCTCCCTTACCTGACTGGTAAAAGCAGGACTCCCTGAAGAACAGGAATCCGCCAGACTGCAGCCACAGCAGCAGACGGCCCGCCAGGTTGATCAGTTCCGCGTCGGTCAGGTACATGAACAGCCAGTTGGAGAAGATGATGTCGAAGCTGGAGGGGGGGTGGGGGGACGGGAAGTCAGAGGTCAAGAGAGGGGAGGCCCGGGGCTCACTCCAGCGGACCCCTCCACGATCCCGGCTCGCTTACCTGCCGGGCATTCCCCAGCCTTCGCATCTGCGCAAGAGCCAGGAGCAGAATCAGGCCGTTCAGCCCACCCGTTCTGCCCCGCCCTTCCATCATGGCTGATTTACTATCCCTCCCCCTTCTCCTGCCTTCTCCTCCATTCTCCCACTTGTGAGAGACAGAGCCCGTTCTTCCCACCGAGTCCCTGCTGTCTCTCAGTGCAATTCCATCAACCCCACCCCCCCGTGTCCTCCTTCCCCCCCCCATAACTCCACGGCCTTTTACACTGTGACCAACCGCTCTATCTAGGCCCCTCATGACTGATGCCCCCTCCTTCGCCCCCAGGGAAAACAGTCCCAACCCTGTCCCGGAGCAAAAATCGAAAACGCCGGAAGAACTCGTCGGGTCAGGCAGCATCTGCGGAAGGAGACGGACAGTCGCCGGTTTGGGTCAAGACCCATCATTTTGTCTGAAGGGAGAGCTCTCTGTAATATCGAACTGCCCCGTGAGAGGGAGGGTGCTATTAAATTAGAAAGAGTTCAGACTAGATCTCAAGCAACACGCACACACACAAAATGCTGGAGGAACTCAGCAGGCCATGCAGCATCTATGGAAAAGTGTACAGTCGACATTTCAGGCTGAGACCCTTCTGCAGGACTGGAGAGAGAGAAAAAAAAGAGGAGGAGTAGATTTAAAAGGGGAGAGAGAAACACAAGGTGATAGGTGAAACCGGGAGGGAGAGGGATGAAGTGAAGAGCTGGGAAGTTGATTGGTGAAAGAGATCCAAGACTGGAGAAAGGGGAGTCTGACAGGAGAGGACAGAAGGCCATGGGAGAAAGAAAAGGGAGGTGGGGGAAAGGAGATCTAGAGAGAGGCGATGGGCAGGCAAGGAGATAAGGTCAGACAGGGAAAAGGGGATGGGGAATGGTGAAGGGGGAGAGGGCGTTACCAGAAGTTCGAGAAATCGAAGTTCACGCCGTCAGGTCGGAGGCTGTCCAGACGGAATACAAGGTGTTGTTCCTCCAACCTGAGCGTGGCCTCGTCGCGACAGTGGACGACAAGGTTGACTAGGGTGTTGCCCAGACGTGGGCACCCCGGGGTGCAAGGTGACTGGGAACTCATGCCCTGGAACGTGGGAGATGGGGGCGGTGTGGTGACCCGAACGAGGTGGACAAGACTGCGAGAGGCGTAGACAGGGCGAGAAGCACTCTGTCTCTTTCTACGAGGCCAAGGGAATGCGGGTGGATCCGCATACACCCCCCCCCCCCACTTTGCATGGCCCTCAAGCGTGCACGTACACCCTAATGTATCCGTGACTACCTCCGTCCCAGAACGTGTTCCACGCACCCAGCACCCTAGGTAACTTACCTCTGACGTCCCCCCACTGCCACCCACACTTTCCTCTCGTGACCATAAAATGTACTAGTTCACTTAATTGCTGCACAGTTTCCTCCTCTTGGTGACTACCACCCCGACCCGTGGCGCAAGAAACGAGAGGCACAGGCCTACCGGCAGAGGAGCCGGCCGACAGAAACTGCGGCTGGCGCAGGCGCGTAAGCAACGTCCGAGACGCCGTGGGAAAGGGAGGCTTAGAGCGCCGCAGGATGAGCACGTGGCGGGCTCCATGGCAACACAGTGGGGGGGGGAGGGTGACTGGGGAGAGGAGGGGAGGGGATAGGGGGTGGGGATGTCAGAGGTATGTTACTTAGAGACTGTTGGGTGCATGGAAGACACTCCGGGATGGTGGTAGACGCAGCTACGTTAGGGTGGTCACTCCTGCTGTGCAAGTGTGCGCACCCAAGGGTGCAGACTGGGGGGGCAGGGGTGGAGAACTCCCTGCATTACCTTGGCCTTGTAGAAGGCTCTACCTCCACAGTTATTTATTAATACAATCTCCCCAAATGGAGGAGATTTATAACCAATCCCCTCGCTGGGTCCCCTTTCTCCCACGGCCCACTCCAATCAGATTCCTTCTTCAGTCCTCCACCTCTTCCGCCTATCACCTCCCAGCTTCTTACTTCACCCCACCAATCAGCTGGTCCTCCTCCCCCTCCATACTCTGACCTCTCCCCTGGCGAAGGGTCTTGGCCCGAAACGCCCACTGTCTATTCCCCCTCCGGAGATGCTGCCCGACCTGCCGCGTTCCTCCAGCATTTTGCGCACGTGCGTGCATGCATGTGTTACTCCGGATTAATGGGGCGTCGGGGAGCGAGTCGATTCGCTTCCCCCCCCCCCCACCAACCGCCCTCAGCCCCCTCACCTGCTGGCTGGCAACTCCAGCTGGGTGATGTCGGCCTGCAGGAAGCTGACGTTGCCCCGGTGACCATTCAGTTCGCGGTTCTTCTCCACAAAGTTCTCCATGAAGTCCACCGCCGTCACGTGGCTGGCGATCTTGGCCAGGTGGCCGGTGAATCTCCTGGTGGGGAGGGAGGGTTCGGGGGGGCTTAGCATGGGTGTCACCCACGTCCCGTCGGCCGACCCAACACCCCCCCCCGATGGCCGTGCAGGTGGGCGGGGTGAGGGCCTAACCTCCCACTCTTCCCCCAACCCCCTGGCTCCCCACTTCCTTCGCCAGAGCCACAGTGCCCTCAGAGTACGGGGGGGGGGGGGGGCATTCGGCCCATCCTGTCCCTGCTGACCCAGAACATCCATCTAGGAAACAGGAAGCTGGAGGTCAGGGGGCATCTATTGAGGGGAATAAACAGATGACATTTTGCTGAGAGAGAGGTGGGGGAGAGCGAGAGGGAGCAGACACCCACCCGATTCCCGCCCCCAGTTCCAGCACCCTCTTGCCGTCAGTGTTGGGGAGCATGGACAGTATCTCCGGTTTCTCCTCCTGGGTGATGGTCCGGGCGCTGGAGTCCAGCATCATTTCCTCGATGGTGGCGTCACGCGAGTGTTCCTCCCAGAACGCCGACATCTTCTTCCGGGCCGCCGCTGTGTGGGGTGGGGGAAAAGAGAAACACATCGTCCTTTTAGATTAGATTAGATTACGAGGACACGCAGTCCTCTTTTATTGTCATTTAGTAATGCATGCATTAAGTCCTCCGGTGTGATATCACAAAACACAGGAGTGACCAAGACAGAAAAACTGACAAAACCACATAATTATAACATATAGTTACAACAGTGCAACAATACCATAACTTGATGAAGAACAGGCCATGGCACAGTAAAAAAGTTCAAAGTCTCTCGAATGTCCCACATCTCACGCAGGCGGGGCAAGGAAGAAAACTCTCCCTGCCATGCCCGACCACGGTCCGACTCTGAGTCGTCCGAAAACTTCGAGCCTCCGACCAGCCCTCCGACACCGAGCACCGAGCACCATCTCTATCCGAACGCTTCGACCTCAGCCCCGGTCGCCAGCAGCAGGCAAAGCCGGGGATTTCGAGGCCTTCCCTCCGGGAGATTCTCGATCGCCCAGTAACAGCGGCAGCGAACCGGGCGTTTCAGAAATTTCTCTGTGCTTTCACATCTGTCTCCATCAAATCAGAATTGTCCACGGCCCCTATTTAACGGATACGATATCATTTTCACCGGAGACCTACGCACTTGTGGCGCGCTGCTATCCTCTCCTCCCGCCTTCGCAGGGATGTCCTGGGTCCACGAGGATCCCTCTTCCCTCTCAGATTTCTATAGCTGCGCGGTGGAGCGTATACGAACTGGCTGCATCGCGGCCTGGCACGGGAACACCGATGCCCTTGAACGGAGGAGTGGTCAGCCCATCACAGGTAAACCTACCCCACCTCTGAGCACAGCTAACAGGAGCGCCGTCACAGGAAAGCAGCCTCCATCAGCAGGGTCTTCCACCAAGCAGGCCACGCTCTCTTCTCGCTGCTGTCACCAGGGTCAGGAACAGTTACCACCCCTCAACCATCAGGCTCCTGAACCAGAGGGGGTAACTTCACTCACCCCAACACTGGACTGGTCCCTCAACCTACAGATTCACTTTCACAGACTCTTCGTCTCAGGTTCTTGATGTTTACTGCTTACTTATTTATCATTATTTCTTTCTTGTCGTCTTTCCGCAGTTTGTCGTCTTCTGCACTCTGGTTCACGGGAGCGGAACTAGGCCGTTCGGCCCGTCGAGTCTGCCCCGCCGCTCCACCGTGGCCGGGCCCGGATCCCACTCGTACGCCTGCCTTCTCGCCGTATCCTTTGATGCCCCGACCGATCAGGAGACGATCAACGTCGGCCTTAAGTATACCCACAGACTTGGCCTCCTCCGCGGTCTGTGGGAGAGCGTTCCACACAGATTCACTACCCTCTGGCTAAAAACATACCTCTGTTCTAAAGAGTCGCCCCTCAGTTTTGAGGCTGTGTCCTCTAGTTCTGGATACCCCCACCACAGGAAACGCCCTCTCCACACCCACCCTATCTAGTCCTTTCAACATTCGGTAGCTTTCAATGAGATTCACCCCCAGCACTCGTCATTGATTCTGTCGTGTTTCTTTGTACTTACTGTGAATGCCCACAAGAAAGTGAATCTCAGGGTGGGACGTGGCGACCTCTGTGTACTTTGAACTTCCAGTCAGATCTTCTTATCTCACTAACATCAGGGAAGTGAGCCGTTTGCGTCAACGACCAACACAACCCCAAGGGCGCGCTGGGGGGGGGAGGGGCAGCCCACAACGGTCCCCACACCTTCAGACACTGACGTAGCAAGCCCACCATGCTCGGCAGAACAACGGAGGCCAGGACCACAGCGTAACAAGACCCTATCCTTCCCCCCAACCCCCACGCTCACACCAGCTCTGGGCCTCCAGCATCCATGGACCTCAGTCCTCAGACTTCCCAGGTGGACTCACAGACCCAGCTCCTCGGCTACCGGGCTCCGATTTCCAGACTCCCTCGAGCCTCCCTTTAAAAACCCACTCTGCGAGTGACAGCCTCACTCCAACATCCACTCCCTGACCCTTTCCCAAGTCTCCCCCCACCACCACCCCACCAAATCGGATTTGATGGGAATTTTAATAGACCGGTCAGGATAGAAACCGCATCCACCCCACTCACGATCTACTTCGTACAAGTTATCCCAGAACATTACTCTCAGTAGCCACTTTATTAGGTATCCTCTGTATCTTATAAAGTCAACGCCAAGTGTCTGTTCGTGGTCTTCTGCTGCTGTAGCCCGTCCACTTCAAGATTTGACGTGTTGTGCGTTCAGAGATGCTCTTCCGCACACCACTGTTGGTTATTTAAGTTATTGTCGCCTTCCTGTCAGCTTGAACCAGTCTGGCCATTCTCCCCTGACCTCGCTCATTAACAAGATGTTTTCGCCCACAGAATGGCTGCTCACTGTCTTTCGCACCGTTCTCTGTAAACTCTAGAGACTGTCGTGCGCGAAAAAACCCCAGGAGATCAGCGGTTTCTGAAGTACTCAAACCACCCCATCTGGCACCAACTTTGATCACATTCATTTTCTCTCTCCCTCTCCCCCACCTCCCTTTTGATGGAGAATGAGAGCCCATTGGTCCCCGAGTCGGGGCCGGGGGCAGGTAAGGTGGGGGGTTTGGAGAAGGAAGACGGAAGCTGATCTCCCACTCTCCCACTCTCATTAGTGCTGGAGCGACCTCTCTCCCCCTCGCCGGACAGGGAGAGAGCCCGTCTGACGTGCCAGGTTATGGACTGTAGTTCTTGATGGACTTTAGATCAATGTCTCTTGAGGTGGAGGGGGAGTAGGGGTCTTTTGTTATTGCTTGCATGGTGGGAGGAGGTATTGAGGCTATCAGTGGCACTTATGCGATGGAGGGGGAAGAGGGCTTCTGATGTTTCTATCTTTCATCCTTTGGGGTTTCTTGTTTCGTGGGCGTCCGCGAAGAGCGAGAAGTTCAGGTTGTATTCTGTATACGTTCTCTGATACTAAACGGAAGCCTTGCATTGGAACATCCAGGGAAACCCACGAGGTTATAGAGAGGACATGCAAACTCCACATAGACAGCGCTGGAGATCAGGAGCAAACCCAGGTAGCCCAGGGAGTTCCTAACCTCTTTTTTAATGCCACGGACCCCTACCAATTAGCGGAGGGGCCCGTGGAGTTCCCCTGCTTTAGCCTCAAGGCAGTGGCTCTAACCTCTGACACACTGGGCTGTCCTTGCAGCTACTGGGATAGAGGCCAGGATAAACAGACAAGGCAGAATTCCCGGAATTTCGTTCACATCCAGTCACATTTGGCACAGGAATGTGACAGCGCGAGCCTCCGCACTGTCCAGCCAGGAGAGATCTCCGGCCGCGCCCCCGCCCTTCAGTGCCGCCCAGGGGACGCACTCGCGGTGAAGAAGCATTGGAGACGCACTGGCCGCGAGACGAGGAGAGAGGCTGACTCCCACCATCAAGACAGCGCCTCATTGGACCCCCCCGAAGGGCGGTGGAAACGCGTGAGGCCAAAGACAACTTGGCGCCGCGAAGGCAGAAATGAGGACCCCGAACCACACAATAGAGAAGATGGCCGAGGACAGAGAGAGATGGAGGACCTTCACGGCTGTCGTAAATACCAGCAGCGTAAGGGGTATTCAGCACAGATTCCTCTGGGAGGGGATTCAGTGGGTGGGGAGAGTCGGTGATGGGGGAGAGGGTCTGTGAGCTGTGGGAGGGGATCCGGAGGGTGGGGGAGAGTCAGTGATAGGGGAGGTGCGGGGGAGTGTGCAGGCTGTGGGGGGGGATTTGGTTGTGGGGGGGAGAAGAGGAAAAGAATCAGTGATGGGGGAGAGTGTGTATGGGTTCTAGGAGGGGACTTGGTGGCTGGGCAGAGAGTCAGTGATGGGGGGTGGGAGTGTCCGTGGGCTGTGGGAGGGGGGAAGAATCGGTGATGGGGGAGAGCGTGTGTGGGTTGTGAAAGGGCCCACGGTCTTTGAACGCAGGGCAGGACACAGATAACAGTGGCAGACTCCAGCCAATGCAGAACACGTCGACCTGAGGTCGAGGCTACACCGGCCCTGACCTCCCGAACCGCGACACGTCAGCAGATCATATCTAACCAGCCTGCCCCCTCCATTCCTGAAGAGCTCACAGAATTGGAACTGGCTTACATCACCGTCCGGTACCGCACAGGGGTCGGGGAAAAGCTGCAGGCCCAGCCACCCCGGCATCCAGGGCTCCTTCAAAAGAGGCCTCCTCAGCAAGGCTGCAGCCATCACCGAGGACCCCACCGCGCCCCCCCCCACCCACACATACAGGACATGGAAGCTGTAGAGAGGGCGCAGGGGAGATTCACCAGGACGCTGCCTGGATTTAGAGAGCGCGTCTCACGAGGAGAGGCTGAGCGAGCTGGGGTTTTCCCCTCTGGAGCGAAGGAGGACGAGAGCTGACTTGATAGCAGAGTCCAGGATGATAGACAGAGTGGACAGCCTGACTTTTTAACCTCATACAGGAGGCTACAATTTTAAGGTTGTATAGGAGGAAAGTATAGCGGGGGGAATGTCAGAGGCAAATTCTTTTTTTTAAAGAAAACAGAGTGGTGGGTGTGTGTGTGGAGGCAGATACATTAGGGACGTTTTAGAGACTCTCAGATAGGCACATGGCTGATAGAAACGTGGAGGGGAATGCGGGAGGGAAGGGTTAGCCTGATCTTGGAGTAGATTGAAGGGTTAGCACAACACTGCGGGCCGAAGGGCCTGTTCTATGTTGATACGCTTGGCCTATTCCTCCCCGTCCACTGGTTGCTTTCTACCCCTGGCCAGTTTACACAGACTTTCCCTGTTAAACCGCGCCCCCCCGCCTGGTCAAATGGGTTCCACACAGAGCTGGAGACGTGGAGCTAGAAACGAGAACTGAGCAGGTTGGGTAGGTCGGGCGGTGGTCGTGGAGGCGGAAGAAAACCACTTGCTTCAAGCTGACAGTCGCCCGACCGGTCGATCTCCTTCGGCTGACGGGTTACAACGCAGGCAGAACTCAGCTGTCCCTCTCCAATTGGCGTTCCCGACATGCCAATTGAGACAGGAATTCCAGGAAGGCAGCGGCTAGTGGTTTGTTTGACACGGAATGCAGCGGGTGTGTGGAACACACCGCCAGGCGGGGGGTGGTGCAGGAAAAATGGAGGGCTACGGGGGAAGGGAAGCAGTAGGACGCCTTTAAAGTGGCTTAAAAGGCCAGCACAGCATTGTAGGCCGAATGTATTTTCTACATCATGCACAACTAATCCCACGCTCACCACAACCAAAAGCCGACACACCCCTCTGCCAGAAACAGGGTCTCAGCGGGAACGTGGGAGGGAGGAGAAGATGGCGGCGCGACGCGGCCTCTCCGGTGAAATGATATCGTATTTGTTAACTAGGGGGCCGCGCACAATCCTGATTTGATGGAGACGGCCGTGAGAAGCACAGAGGAACATCTGGAGAGACTTCTGAAATGCCCGGTTCGCTGCCGCCGCTACTGTGCGATCGAGAATCTCCGGAGGGGAAGGCCCCGAATCCTCGGCTTTGCCCTGTTGCTCGGCGGCCGGGGCCAGGGTCGAAGCGCTCGGCAGAGGATGGTGCTCAGTGCTCGGTGTCGGAGAGCTAGTCGGAGGCTCGGAGTTTTCGGACGGACTCAGAGTCGGACTGTGGTCGGGTGCTTCCAGGATGCTGCATCGGCAAGTTTGCGGTGCTGGAAGCTCATGGCAAGGAGAGTTTTTCTTCCTTCTACCGTCTGCGTGAGATGTTGGGACTTTCGAGAGACTTTAAGACTTTTTTTTACCGTGCCCATGGTCTGTTCTTCTATCAAATTATAGTATTGCTTTGCACTGTTGTAACTATATGTTATAATTACGTGGTTTTTGTCAGTTTTAGTCTTGGTCTGTCTTGTGTTGCCATGATATCACACTGGAGGAACATTGTATCATTTCTCAATGCATGCACTACTAAATGACAATAAAAGAGGACTGCGCATCCTCATAATCTAAAATAAAATCTCCCCCAGAGGCCCAAGCCCCCAGGGCGAACCCCTGGTTTCACAGGAGCAAAAGACTACTCAGCAAGACCCGGGCAACAGTGGGGCCACAAGCCCTTCGGACTGGCCACATCGCCGTCCAGAGTGGAGGGGCCACTGCACAGGATCAGGGGGAGGGGGAAGAAGAAAAGCTGCAGAGGGTTGTCAACTCAGTCAGCTCCATCATGGGCACCAGCATCCAGGACACCTTCTGAAAGGCGCCGTCCATCTTTAAGGACCCCCGTCACCCAGGACACGCTCTCTGCTCACTGATACCATCAGGGAGGAGGTACAGGAGCCTCAGCAATTCAGGAACAGCTTCTTCCCCTCTGCCATCTGATTTCTGAATGGACATTGAACCCACGAACACTACCTCCCTACTTTTTCTCCCACCCCTCTCTTTTCTGCACAATTAATTGAATTTAATTTGGTACTTGTTACGTACACCTGTTAGGGTGCATTCTCCAGTTACCTTAGAAGGTAACCGTAGCCCCGTAGCCTTCAGTCAGGAGCAGATGTCATCAGGTGGTTCCCAACCTTCACCGAGTGTTTCGACCCTTAACCACGGCACTCTCCAGTTGGTGGGCTGGCAGTGGTGGCCAAATCACTGCCCATCTGCTCCTGGCTTCCAGCTCCCCTCCTCTCGCCTACTCCAAATCCAACAAGAGGCTCGTTCTGCCTCTTCCCCCATCCGATGAGCTACTTGTTTTTTGCTCCTTTCGTCCAGGCCCAGATCTGACGACAACCGCCACGCTGATTTGGCTGGGAAACCCCTGCCGCCAATCTCCACGGGGAACAACCAAGAAGCATACACTTCTCTTTGTAATTTATGATTTTTTTATCATGGCATATAAAAAAGTGATTCTCACCCCATTCTTCTGTCGTGGGGCTAGAGGTTGAAGAGGGAAACCTCGCCCAACCGGGCCTCCTCACCCTCTGCAGATGGTAGGACCTGGGCTCCTGGAGGTCTCACCCCAGGGACGGTGCCTACCACGCCGTCACCTCCCCTCGACGACGAGCCTGCGCGCACGTGCCACGTAGGTCCGCGCACGCCCATCCACCCGAGCGCGCTACACACGCGCGCCCGTGCCCCGTGGCGCCTGTGGTGGTAAGCAGCTTTAAGTTCCTCGGCATCCACGAGGGCCTCACGTGGTCTGTACGCACCAGCTGTGCGGTGAAAAAGACACAACTGTGCCTCTTTCACCTCAGACGGTTGAGGACGTTTGGTACGGGCCCCAAAATTCTAAGAACTTTCTACAATGGGCGCAATTGAGAGCATCCTGACTGGCTGCATCACTGCCTGGTACGGGAACTGTACCTCCCTCAATCGCAGGACTCTGCAGAGAGTGATGCGGACAGCCCAGCGCATCTGTAGATGTGAACTTCCCACTTTTCAGGACATTTACAAAGACAGGCGTGTAAAAAGGGTCTGAAGGATCACTGGGGACCCGAGTCACCCCAACAACAAACTGTTCCAGCTGCTACCATCCGGGAAACGGTACCGCAGCATAAAAGCCAGGACCAACAGGCTCCGGGACAGCTTCTTCCACCAGGCCATCAGACTGATTACCTTTGACTTGAGTGTATTCTATGTTATATTGCCTGTTCTATTTATTATAAATTACTATGATTGCACATTGCACATTTAGACGGAGACGTAACGTAAAGATTTTTTACTCCTCATGTACGTGAGGGATGAAAGAAATAAATTCAATTCAATTCAAGCCAGCTTCAAAGCCCGTCACTGTCTCTAATCAGTTTGCACCCGTTGCCCGTGACTGCGTGGGCTTCCTCCCAGACGAACGGGTTGGTATTAGTGAGTCGTGGGCACACCACGTTGACGCAAGTAGCACGGCCACACTTGCGGTCTGCGCACCACCCGCCACCCTTCCCCCTCCTGCAGCATCCTTTGATTGCGTTGGCCGCTGATGCAAATAGTAAATTTTACTGTAGGTTTCGACGGACGTGACAAATAAAGCTAATCTTTATATCTTTATCACAACTTCCTCAGTGCAGAATATGCAAATCACTTCCTAATCCTCTCATCAGCAACATTCCAGCCCGAGCACAGAGTGAAGCTCCCTCCACACCGTCCCATCACACACTCCCAGGGTCAGACACAGGGTGAAGCTCCCTCCACACCGTCCCATCACACACTTCCGGGGTCAGACACAGAGTGAAACTTCCTCCACACCGTCCCAACACACACTCCCGGGGTCAGACACAGAGTGAAACTCCCTCCACACCGTCCCATCACACACTCCCGGGGTCAGACACAGAGTGAAACTCCCTCCACACCGTCCCATCACACACTCCCGGGGTCAGACACAGAGTGAAGCTCCCTCCACACCGTCCCATCACACACTCCCGGGGTCAGACACAGAGTGAATTTCCCTCCGCACTGTCCCATCACACACTCCCAGGGTCAGACACAGGGTGAAACTCCCTCCGCACTGATCCATCACACACTCCCGGGGTCAGACACAGAGTGAATCTCCCTCCACACCGTCCCATCACACACTCCCGGGGTCAGACACAGAGTGAAACTCCCTCCACACCGTCCCATCACACACTCCCGGGGTCAGACACAGAGTGAAACTCCCTCCACACCGTCCCATCACACACTCCCGGGGTCAGACACAGAGTGAAGCTCCCTCCACACCGTCCCATCACACACTCCCGGGGTCAGACACAGAGTGAATTTCCCTCCGCACTGTCCCATCACACACTCCCAGGGTCAGACACAGGGTGAAACTCCCTCCGCACTGATCCATCACACACTCCCGGGGTCAGACACAGAGTGAATCTCCCTCCGCACTGTCCCATCACACACTCCCGGGGTCAGACACAGAGTGAAGCTCCCTCCGCACTGTCCCATCACACACTCCCGGGGTCAGACACAGAGTGAATCTCCCTCCACACCGTCCCATCACACAATCCCGGGGTCAGACACAGAGTGAAGCTCCTTCTACATCCCTCCTCCAAGCACCTTGAAAATGTTTTCTCATTATTGTCCATAGGACGTAGAACATTACAGCAGATTACAGGCCCTTTTGCCTAAAATGTTCTGCCAACCTTTGGACCTCCTCCAAGATCAATCTGACCCTTCCCTCCCACATCGCCTACATTTTTCTTTCATCCGTGTTCCTATCTAATAGTCTCTTAAATGTTCCTGATGTCTCTCCCACCACCATGCCACATACCCACTACCCCCAACCTCTGACCTTTCCTCCAATCACAAATTATGTCCCCCTCGTGTTAGCCATTTCTGCCCCCGGGTCCTTTGTTCTACCGTAGCCTCCGGTGTGCCCAGTTTGACTCCTGGAACAGAGCCAGCCTTTCTGATCAGTTTATTGAGCCTGTTGGCATCACCCGTGTTGACACCATTGCCCTGGCACAGAAGACTGTACTGGGCGACAACAGAACACGCAAAGGAGAGCATTCCTGTGTGCAGAAATACCCCCAAGACTTATTAAATCTTCCAAAAAAAAAGTTGCTAGCATGCACTCCCACGGTAAACAGATCCCCCTCCTACAATTCTGTGCAACTTTAAGATGCGTCAGTGCAGAGTGTTTAAAGTGGAGATCGATGGACCTCCAGATCACAGACAACAGTAGGGATAATCAAAATAGGACATACATGGCAAATGGTAGGGCACTGAAGAATACAGTGGAACAGAGGGATCTAGGAATAATTGTGCATAGTTCCCTGAAGGTGGAATCTCATGTGGATAGGGTGGTGCTGGCCTTTATAAATCAGAGCATTGAGTATAGGAGTCTGGATGTAATGTTAAAATTGTACAAGGCCTTGGTGAGGCCGAATCTGGAGTATTGTGTACAGTTCTGGTCACCAAATTATAGGAAAGATGTCAACAAAATAGAGAGAGTACAGAGAAGTTTTACGAGAGTGTTACCTGGATTTCAGCACCTAAGTTACAGAGTTGAACAAGTTGGGTCTTTATTCTTTGGAGCGTAGAAGGTTGAAGAGGGACTTGATAAAGGTATTTAAAATTATGAGGGGGATAGATAGAGTTAACGTGGATAGGCTTTTTCCATTGAGAGTGGGGGAGATTCAAACAAGAGGACATGGGTTGGGAGTTAGGGGGCAAAAGTTTAGGGGTGACATGAGGGGGAACTTCTTTACTCAGAGAGTGGTGGCTGTGTGGAACGAGCTTCCAGCAGAAGAGGTAGAGGCAGGTTCGATATTGTCATTTAATATTGGATAGATATATGGACAGGAAAGGAATGGAGGGTTGTGGGCTGAGTGCAGGTCGGTGGGACTAGGTGAGCTAAGAGTTCGGCACAGACTCGAAGGGCCAAGATGGCCTGTTTCCGTGCTGTAATATGGTTATAAGAGACACAGATCAAGTGGACAGTCAGCGACCTTTCACCCCTGGGCAGAAATAGGCAACACCAGCGGGGGGGTTAACTTTAATGCTTTAGAGAGGGTGCAGAGGACGCTGCCCGGATTGGAGGCCGTGCCTTATGAGGACAGGCTGAGGGAGCTGAGGCTTTTCTCTTCAGAGTGAAGGAGGATGAGAGGAGACTTGACAGAGGTGTACAAGGTGATAAGAGTGGACAGGGACAGCCAGACCTACCCCCCCCCCCCCACCCCGGTAGGTCAGAAATACAAAGGGAGGGGGTCATAATTTTCAGGTGATTGGAGGAAAGTATAGGAGGGGAGAGGTTTCACACACAGGGAATGGTGGGTGTGTGGAATCTGCTGCCGGGGGCTGATACATTAGGTGACATTCAGCAGACTCTTAAATCGGCACATGGATGATAGAAAAATAGAGGGCTACGTGATAGGGAGGGGTCAGATTGATCCTTGGTGAGGATAAAAAGCCGGCGGAACATCGCGGGGCCCGCACCGCGCTGCAATGTTCCATCCGCTAGAACAGGTGCGACGGGCCGAACGGCCCTCCCGCTCAGTAAAACCGGCCTTCGAACATGCGGAAAGACGGCAGCGGGACAACAACGTTTCAACAGATACAGATTCCGCCCTTGCCCTATACAGTACTGTCGACTTTACCTATAAATAGCTTGATATTTCCGTCTGCGAAATTTCTTTTTTAAACAAATCGAGCAGCAATGAAGGTGAAATTTTCTGTCTTACCCTCTGCCATTGCTGAAAATGAAGGGCTTCTTCTTGCAAAGCACTGAAATTAGCAATCTTTCTCCTCTTACTGCGGTGAAGAAGTTAACGTGCATGTATGGGGGGGGGGGAGAGAGAGAGAGGCAAATCCTTTGAGGTGGGTTTGCGGGCGGAGTGGGAACTTCTTCCTGGATGCCTACGGGGGCTGTGCATGCGAGCTGCCCCCGCAGTTCGCACTCAGGTGAAGGGAGAGCGAGAAAGCTGGACCCCCCCCCCCTCAGAAAGAGCACAAAAACCCACACTCCATCAGTCCCGCAAGCCCCCAGCGTGCAGGACAGTCCCGGTTTAAATGCCGGCAGCAGGGCCCGCCCCCCCAGCCGCCGGCCCCGCCCACCGACGCGTCCGATTGATCCAGCGCCGGTA
Source organism: Mobula hypostoma (assembly GCF_963921235.1). Taxonomy (NCBI): domain Eukaryota; kingdom Metazoa; phylum Chordata; class Chondrichthyes; order Myliobatiformes; family Myliobatidae; genus Mobula; species Mobula hypostoma. The sequence goes on along the minus strand of NC_086126.1, from coordinate 5,871,277 downwards.
GCACGAGGGGGAAGCCTCTCGCGGATTGGTCCAGGGTGACGATCCCCCCGCCCGTCGCCGTTCCTTCCGGGTCAGGATGAGTTGCCTTAAAGTGGGTTTACCCCCCTCTTGCATCATCCTCCCTGCGAGTAACCCGGAGCTGGCCGGGTCGTTTAATGACCGCGACCACTTGGGAGAAATGCCACTTCAAAAGCGAAAAAAAGTGAGGGGGAAGCTTTATAAAACACTAAAGCAAATATTCATTCTGATTCTTGTTCACTTTTATCCCACAAACACACGCCCAGGAGTGCCCCCGTTCCACGAAGGACAATTGTGGGAGGTGTTGGAAGGGAGATTTACCACATCAAGATCCCACTAACACCGATGCAATTACTTATTTTGCGGAGATCAGAATGGGTTTAATATCACCGGCATACGTCGTGAAGTTTGTTCACTTTGCAATGCAATACAGGATAAAACAGAAAGGGAAAAATAAGTAAATCAATCAAATTAAGTGTCTTTAAAAACGCAAACACCAGGAAATCTGCAGATGCTGGAAATTCAAGCAACGCACAAAACACTGGTAGAACACAGCAGGCCAGGCAGCATCTATTGGAAGAGGTACAGTCGACGTTTCGGGCCGAGTTTTTAAGTTTTAAAGCTTTAAAGCTTTCGGGTCAAAAGCTTTAAGTTCCTCAGGGTCAATATCACAAATGACCTGACTTGGTCCAGCCAAGCAGAGTTCACTGCCAAGAAGGCCCACCAGCGCCTTTACTTCCTGAGAAAACTAAAGAAATTTGGCCTGTCCCCTAAACCCCTCACTAATTTTTATAGATGCACCGTAGAAAGCATTCTTCTGGGGTGCATCACAACCTGGTATGGAAGTTGTCCTGTCCAAGACCAGAAGAAGCTGTAGAAGATCGTGAACACGGAGCAGCACATCACACAAACCAATCTTCCATCCGTGGACTCACTTTACACCGCACGCTGTCGGAGCAGTGCTGCCAGGATAATCAAGGACACGACCCACCCAGCCAACACACTTTTCGTCCCTCTTCCCTCCGGGAGAAGGCTCAGGAGCTTGAAGACTCGTACGGCCAGATTTGGGAACAGCTTCTTTCCATCTGTGATAAGACTGCTGAACGGATCCTGACCTGGATCTGGGCCGTACCCTCCAAATATCCGGACCTGCCTCTCGTTTTTTTTGCACTACCTTACTTCCCATTTTTCTATTTTCTATTTATGATATATAATTTAAATTTTTAATATTCACTAATTTTAACTATTTTTAATATTTAATATTTGTAATCCAGGGAGTGTGAAGCACAGAATCAAATATCGCTGTGATGATTGTACGTTCTGGTACCAATTGTCTGGCAACAATAAAGTATAAAGTATAAAGACCCTTGGTCAGAACAGTGTCTATATGTGTATTAAATGGTTAAATTAAAAATAGTGCAGAACCAGAAGTAATATTGAAAAAGTAGTGAGGTAGTGTTCAAAGCTTCAGGAATCGGATGGCAGAGGGGAAGAATCTGTTCCTGAATCGTTGAGTGTGTGTCTTCAGGCTCCTGTACCTCCTCCCTGATGGTAGCAATGAGAAGAGGGCACGTCCTGGGTGGTGGGGGTCCTTAATGATGGACGCTGCCTTTCTGAGACCGCTCCTTGAAGATGTCCTGGATACTACGGAGGCCGGTGCCCATGATGGAGCTGACTGAGTTTACAACTCACTGCAGCTTATTTCGATCCTGTGCAGTAGCTCCCATCCCATACCAGACAGTCAGAATGCTCTCCATGGTACATCTGTAGAAGCAGGAGTGTTTTCAGTGACAAACCAAATCTCCCCAAGCCCCTAATGAAATATAGCCACTGTCTCACCTTCGTTATAACTACATCGATATGTTGGGACCAGGTTAGATCCTCAGAGATCTTGACGCCCAGGAACTTGAAACTGCTCACTCTCTCCACTCCTGATCCCTCTATGAGGATTGGTTCATGTTCCCTCGTCTTACCCTTCCTGAAGTCCAATAATCATCTTTGATCTCATTGACGTTGAGTGCCAGGTCGTTGCTGTGACACCACTCCACGAGTTGGCATATCTCACTCCTGTACGCCCTCTCGTCACCACCTGAGATTCTACCAACAACGGTTGTATCATCAGCAAATTTGTAGATGGTATTTGAGCTATGCCTAGCCACACAGTCACGTGTATATAGAGAGTAGAGCAGTGTGCTAGGCACACACCCCTGAGGTGCGCCAGTGTTGATCGTCAGCGAGGAGGATATGTTATCACCAATCTGCACAGATTGTGGTCTTCCGTTAGGAAGTCGAGGATCCAGTTGCAGGAGGTACAGAGGCCCAGGTTCTGTAGCTTTTCGATCAGGATTGTGGGAATGATGGTGTTAAACGCTGAGCTATAGTCAATGAACAGCATCCTGACGTAGGCGTTTGTGTTGTCCAGGTGAAGAGCCATGGAGATTGCGTCTGGCGTTGACCTGTTGTGGCAATTGGCAAATTGCAATGGGTCCAGGTCCTTGCTGAGGCAGGAGTTCAGTCTAGTCATGACCAACCTCTCAAAGCGTTTCATCTCTGTCGATGTGAGTGCTACCGGGCGATAATCATTAAGGCAGCTCACACTCCTCTTGTTGGGCACTGGTATAATTGAGACACAGTATTGAATAGGCCCTTCCAACCCTTCAAGCTACACCCCCCAACAATTCTCTATTTAATCCTTGCCTAATCCTGGGACCATTTACAATGACCAATTAACCTACCGACCGGTACGTCGTTGGACTGTGGGAGGAAACCGGAGCACCCGGAGGAAACCCACGCGGTCACACGGGGAGAACGTACAAACTCCTCGCGGGCAGCGGCGAGAATTGAGCCCCCGATAGGACAGGACATTTACCCCTCCACCCCCACCACCATCAAATGAGGCCAAAGGGATGCAGGGGGGCTCACCAGCGGGGCAGAGAGACCCAGTGACACAGGAGATGCTGGAAATCCAGAGCCACGCGCACAAGACGCTGGAAGAACTCAACAGGTCAGGCAGTATCCGTGGAAGTGAAGACGCCGTTGATGTTTTGGGCCGAGACCCTTCATCAGGACTGGAGAGGAAAGTGGGGAGATGCCACAGTAAGAAGGTGGGGGAGAGGGGGGGAGGAGGACAACTGGGAGATGTTAGGTGAGACCAGGTGAGGGACAGGGGTGGGGGGGGGTGGGGGGAAGGTAAGTCCTGATGAAGGGTTTCAGCCTGAAACGGCGACTGCTTATTACTGACACGATGGGACCACACCCAGGTTGAAGGAGCAACACCTTGTGGTCCATCTGGGTAGCCTCCAAGATGATGACATGAACATCTTCCCCTTCACCATTCCCATTGTCCTCTCTCACCTTATCTCCTTACCTGCCCATCACATCCCTCTGGTGCTCCACCCTCTTCCCTTACTTCCACGGTCCTTCTGTCCTCTCCTCCCAGATTCCCCCTTCTCCGGCCCTTTCTCTCTTTCACCAATCAGCTTCCCAGCTCTTTACTTCGCCCCCCTCTCCCGGTTCCACCTATCACCTGCCACCTTGTACTTCTTCCTCCCCAACCATCTCATACCAACGTCGGACCAGTTATGGTTGTTTTCTGCCATAATGACATCATCATTATGCGCCGTGTCGTATTGAGGTGGGCGATCGCGGTCTTTCCGTGACCGTGATTGATCTTGGCAAATATTTCTACAACAAGTGGTTTGCCATCGTCTTCTTCTGGGCAGTGTCTTCACAAGACGGGTAACGTTTCCCCCCCCCCACCCCAGCCGTTATCAATACTCTTCAGAGATTGTCTACCCTGGGGTCAGTGGTCGCATAACCAGGACTTGCGATCTGCACCGGCTGCTCGTACGACCATCCAGCACCTGCCCCCATGGCTTCACCCTGATCGGGGGGAGGTGCACTGGGGGGAGGGGTGATGGACAGGTGAGAGGGGGGAATGGTGAAGGAGAAGTGTGTGGGCGGGGGGTGGAATTACCAGAAGTTCAAGAAGTCGATGTTTTTGCCACCAGGTTGGAGGCGAACCACACGGAATATAAGGTGTTGCTCCTCCAGCCCGAGCGTGGCCCCATCGCGGCAGTAGAGGAGGCCGCGGACCGACACGTCGGAATGGGATTGGGGAATAGGGGCCGCCGGGAGGTCCCGCCTTTTGTGGCGGACGGGGTGATTTTAGAGCGAGCCACAGTGCAGGTGTACAATGAGGTTCAAGGGTCATGGTGAGGTCATTGTTTTGCACTAGGGAACTGTTCAATGGTCTTATGACAATGGGGTAGAAGCTTTTCTTCAGCATGGTGGAACGTGCTTTCGAGCTTGAACTTCCATTAATTGGCCCCCATTCCCGTTCCCCTCTCTCCCCTCATCTCCTCACCTGCCCATCACCTCCCCCTTCCCCTTGCTTCAATATCTTCTGTCCTCTCCTATCAGATTCCCCCTCCTCCAGCCCTTGATCTCTTTCACCAATCAGCTTCTCAGCTCTTTACTTCACCTCTCCCCCACTCCCGATTTCCCCTGCCCCCCAACTTCTTACTCTGACTTCTCCCCTTCCTTTCCAGTCCCGATGAAGGGTGTCGCCCCAAATCTTTTCCGTAGACGCTGCCCGACCTGTTGAGCCCCTCCAGCATCTTGCGTCTGTTGCATTAATTCCTACGCTCCGTTTTCCGCCCCAAAGGGAGAGAGAGCGAGTGAGAGTGAGCCTGACCAGGGCGGGAAGGGGTGTTCGACGATGTTGGCCAGTTGCGCCTCAAGCCGCGGGCTTGCCTGCTGCCATGGCCCAGGAGAGAGGCTCCGGAGGCGGTGCCGCGTGGCCTCCGGTGCTCAGCTCTCCCGGCAGTGCTGCCCTCCAGTGTCGGAACGGTGAAATGTCAGGCTGGATTGCGGTGGGTGTACAATCAATTTGCGGGACGTGTCGCTCGGGGCCTTGGACTATATATGTGTTTTTTAGCATGACCACGTTCATTTTTTGGTTTGCTATTTTGAATGTGCTGTGTACATTTTGCACCTTGGTCCCAGGGGAAGTAGTCATACATAGTTGAATGATAATTAAACTTGATTTTGAATTTGAATTTGGCCAGGCCCGTGAGCCATCCATTGGGTCAGGTTTGACAGCAAGCGAGGGCTGTTCCTTTAAGATTCTTTGGAACGAACAGTAGGGTTGATCTCAGACCGTGGACTTTAGAAGGTGATGTGTCCGCAGTACTTGTGTCACTGCCAAAGGCAAGTTTACTTTTGGCAACACTGGCGTGCGATGGTAAACAGGATCCTGGAAGTGAAAGGGTTTACATAATGGGAAAAGTTTGTTGCCTCCAGGCCTGTGGTTCATGGAGTTCAGGAGGATAAGAAGGTGTGTGTCACAATGGGGGCATTGGGAACGGACCCAAATGAAAGACACAAACACTGAAGTACAAGGAACAGGACTTGACTAGAGTAGGGACGTGTCAGGATACAGACAAGGAGCAGAGACAAGAACTCAGACTTGGGCTTGGACCCCGAGCCAGAGACTGGACAAGGACCCAGAACCTGGGTCTTGCCTCGGGCTCAGGTCATGGACATGACATGACTGCAGGACTGGAGGCAGGGGTCTTGAGGCTTGAGGCTCGGAGACAGGCTTGGGGTCTTGAGGCTTGAGGCTGGGGTCTTGGTCTTGAGGCCTGCAGGCTGGGGTCTAGGTCTTGGATCTTGAAATGAGGAGGCTTGGGTATGGACTCCGAGCCAGAGACTGGGCAAGGTCCCAGAACCTGGGACTTGACTCGGGCTCGGACTCCAGAACTAGGTGAGGACAAGACGAGGCTACAGGACTGGATATGGCTTGGGTGAGGAACTCCTGGGTAGGGTGAGACACAAGGACAGGTAGAGGCACGTGGACAGGACTCGGATAGGACTGGGCTAGGCACGGACTGGACGAGGGCCTTCAGGAGCACGGAGCCTTGGACAAAAAGAGACAGGAGCACGGAACACAGAGCCAGGACCCCTCCTTGGGAATGGGACAAAGGGCCGAGACTCACACACATAGCACAGTGCTGGAACCCCTCCTTGGGAACAGGACGTAGGGCCGGGAATCGTACACAGAACGCTGAACATCAAGAGACAGATCCCAACACAAGGAGGCGGCAAATGGCCGGACCCACCTAGCGAAGGCAAGGACACAGAGACAGTTCTCAACACTAGGTAGCAGCAAACAGCCGGACCTACCTAGCGAAGGTGTGGACACAGAGAGACAATTCCACACAACGAAAGACAATTCCTTATCTTGAACTAACAAGGCTCTGGTCTTCCTCCAGTGGTAAAACTTCGGGGTATCCAGGCTAGGTGAGCAGGCAGAGACTCAGGTGAGGTATTCAGGCAGAAAGTCAGTTGAGGTATCCAGGCAGAGAGTCTGGCAAGGGGGGAAGAGACAGGGAAGGGAACAGGACAGTCCAGCAGGGAATCCCTGGTTTGCAGAGGTATTTATGTCTCAGCCCCAAAACGAGAGTCATGTGCCCACAACAGAAACTGAGGAAAACCAGAAACCCTGGAACAAGGAACCATGGACCGGACCATGAACCAGAACACGGAATTTACAGACCGGACCATGACAATGTGGATCTTATTGAAACCTATCGAATATCAAAAGGCCACGATAAAGTGGATGTGGAGAGGATGTTTCCTATAGTGGGGGGAGTGTAGGACCGGAGGGCACAGATACAGTGGATGTGGAGAGGATGTTTCCTATACTGGGGGAGTCTAGGACCAGAGGACACAGATAGAGTGGATGTAGAGAGGATGTTCCCTATAGTGGGGGAGTCTAGGACCAGAGGACACAGACAGAGTGGATGTGGAGAGGATGTTTGAGGGGGAGAAGGGAAACTCGGGAGTGTCAGTATTACAGTTGAACAAAGGGAACTATGGTGCTATGAGGGAGGAGCTGGCCAAAGTTCAATGGAACAATACCCTAGCAGGGATGACAGTGGAACAGCAATGCAAAGTGTTTCTGGGAATAATGCGGAAGGTGCAGGATCAGTTCATTCCAAAGAGGAAGAAAGATCCTAAGGGGAGTAAGGGGAGGCCGTAGCTGACAAGGGAAGTAATGGACAGTATAAAAATAAAAGAGAAGAAGTATAACATAGCAAAGACGAGTGGGAAGCCGGAGGATTGGGAAACTTTTAAAGAGCAACAGAAGGTAACTAAAAAGCAAATACGCAGAGAAAAAAATGAGGTACGAAGGTAAGGTAGCCAAGAATATAAAGGAGGATAGTAAAAGCTTCTTTAGGTATGTGAAAAGGAAAAAAATAGTTAAGACCAAAATTGGGCCCTTGAAGACAGAAGCGGGTGAATTTATTATGGGGAACAAGGAAATGGCAGACGAGTTGAGCAGGTACTTTGGATCTGTCTTCACTAAGGAAGACACAAACAATCTCCCAGATGTAATAGTGGCCAAAGGACTTAGGGTAATGGATAAACTGAAGGAAATTTATATTAGGCAGGAAGTGGTGTTGGATAGGCTGTTGGGTCTGAAGGCTGATAAGCCCCCGGGACCTGATGGTCTGCATCCCAGGATACTTAAGGAGATGGCTTCAGAAATCGTGGATGCATTGGTAATCATTTTCCCATGTTCTATAGATTCAGGATCTGTTCCTGTGGATTGGAGGGTGGCTAATGTTGTCCCTCTCTTCAAAAAGGGAGGAAGAGAGAAAACAGGGAATTATAGACTGGTTAGCCTGATGTCGGAGGTGGGAAAGATGTTGGAGTCAATTACAAAAGATGAAATTACGACACATCTGGATAGTAGTAACAGGATTGGTCCAAGTCAGCATGGATTTACGAAGGGGAAATCGTGCTTGACTAATCTTCTGGAATTTTTGAGGATGTAACTATGAAAATGGACAAGGGAGAGCCAGTGGATGTAGTGTACCTGGACTTTCAGAAAGCCTTTGATAAAGTCCCACATAGGAGATTAGTAGGCAAAATTAGGGCACATGGTATTGGGGGCAGAGTACTGACATGGATTGAAAATTGGCTGGCTGACAGGAAACAAAGAGTAGCGATTAACGGGTCCTTTTCGGAATGGCAGGTGGTGACCAGTGGGGTACCGCAGGGTTCAGTGCTGGGACCGCAGCTGTTTATAATATACATTAATGATTTAGATGAGGGAATTAAAAGTAACATTAGCAAATTTGCCGATGACACAAAGCTGGGTGGCAGTGTGAAATGTGAGGAGGATGTTCTGAGAATGCAGGGTGACTTGGACAGGCTGGGTGAGTGGGAAGATGCATGGCAGATGCAGTTTAATGTGGATAAATGTGAGGTTATCCACTTTGGTGGTAAGAACAGGAAGGCAGATTATTATCTAAATGGAGTCAAGTTAGGAAAAGGGGAAGTATAACGAGATCTAGGTGTTCTTGTGCATCAGTCACTGAAAGCAAGCATGCAAGTACAGCAGGCAATGAAGAAGCTAATAACATGCTGGTCTTCATAACAAGGGGAATTGAGTATAAGAGCAAAGAGGTCCTTCTGCAGCTGTACAGGGCCCTGGTGAGACCACATCTGGAGTACTGTGTACAGTTTTGGTCCCCAAATTTGAGGAAGGACATTCTTGCTATTGAGGGAGTGCAGCGTAGGTTCACAAGGTTAATTCCCAGGATGGCGGAACTGTCATATGTTAAAAGATTGGAGCAAATGGGCTTGTATACTCAGGAATCTAGAAGGCTGAGAGGGGATCTTATTGAAACATATAAGATTATTAAGGGATTGGACACGCTGGAGGCAGGAAGCATGTTCCCGCTGATGGATGAGTCCAGGACCAGAGGCCACAGTTTAAGAATAAGGGGTAGGCCATTTAGAACGGAGTTGAGGAAAAATTTTTTCACCCAGAGAGTGGTGGATATGTGGAATGCTCTGTCCCATAAGGCTGTGGAGGCCAAGTCTCTGGATGCTTTCAAGAAAGAGATGGATAGAGCTCTTAAAGATAGCGGAATCAAAGGTTATGGGGATAAGGCAGGAACTGGATACTGATTGTGGATGATCAGCCATGATGACAGTGAATGGCGGTGCTGGCTCGAAGGGCCGAATGGCCTACTCCTGCCCCTATTGTCTATTGTTTCCTATAGTGGGGGGAGTCTAGGACCAGGGGGTACAGATAGAGTGGATGTGGAGAGGATGTTTCCTATAGTCGGGGAGTCTAGGACCAGAGGGCACAGATAGAGTGGATGTGGAGAGGATGTTTCCTGTAGTGGGAGAGTCTAGGACCAGAGGACACAGAAAGAGTCGATGTGGAGAGGATGTTTCCTGTAGTGGGAGAGTTTAGGACCAGAGGACACAGATAGAGTGGATGTGGAGAGGATGTTTCCTATAGTGGGAGAGTCTAGGACCAGAGGACACAGATAGAGTGGATGTGGAGAGGATGTTTCCTATAGTGGGGGAGTCTAGGACGAGAGGGCATCAATAGAGTGGATGTGGAGAGGATGTTTCTTATAGTGAGGGAGTCTAGGACCAGGGGTCACAGTCTCAAAATAGAGTTATGTCCATGTCGAACAGAGGTGAGGAGAAATTTCTTGAGCCAGAGGAATTTCTGTGGAATTCGTTGCCAGAGACGGATATGGAGGCAAAGTCATTGGGTATATTTAAAGCGGAGGTTTATAGGTTCTCGATTAGTCAGGGCATCAAAGGTTATGGGGAGAAGGCAGGAGAATGGGGTTGAGAGGGATAATAAATCAGACATGATGGAATGGCAGACCCTACTCGACGGGGTGAATTGCCTAATTCTGCTCCTATGTCTGATGTCTGTCGGTACACACGCCCAGAAGTGCACCCAGACAGATCACTAACAGCTTTGCTATGCTGCTGTGGCACCTCAAAGGTGACGGGGGCGGGGAGGTGATGCTGGCTTCGCTCCTGGCCCATTCTCTGGGGAATAGCCCTGGACTTTCTCTGTCTAGGATACCTAGACATACAGGAAGGGTCGGGAGGGCTGTTACTTATCGAGGCTGGGGAGCGGGTGGCGGGCCACACCCTGCGCTAAACACACAGCCCCGAGAGCACACCGTCTAAAAATAGAGCCAGGAACTGCACTCTGCACGCCTCTCTAAAGCTGATTTCATATGAGGGCGACATACAGTGGAAACCCGTGAAAATCTTCGCGCCCGTGTTTCCGATCTGCTCACAATTCCTCCCCAACTCACTCGAGCCTCGCTCCCTCGTGAGATTCTCCCTATAAACTTCCCACCCCCTGATCAACAGACGGTGGGAAGCGAGGAATAAAGGGAAAAGATATCTCAGCAGTCTCCGCAGAAGGGGTGGAAGGAGAGCCAATTGTTTCAACTTGACAGTCGCCCAACCAGCCAAACACATCCGTATGACAGATGGCAAAATCGCCAGTGCTTTACATCCTTTTCAATGATGCCCTTGGCATTCTGAATAATCCCACTCCAGGCAGGAATCACAGCAAATGATTCCTTTGCCCCGCTCTCTCTCCACAGCCCTGTGTCAGTCCCCACACTAATCCCAATGTCTCACTCTCTCCCACAGCCCTGTGACAGTCCCCAAACTAATCCCACTGTCCCACTCTCTCCTCACAGCCCTGTCAGTCTGCAAACTAATCCCACTGTCCCACTTTGTCCCTACAGCCCTGTGTCAGTCCCCAAATTATTTCCACTGTCCCACTCTCTCCCCACAGCCCTGTGTCAGTCCCCAAACTAATCCCACTGTCCCACTCTTTCCCCACAGCCTGTGTCAGTCCCCACACTAATCCCACTGCCCCACTCTCCCCCCACAGCCCTGTGTCAGTCCCCACACTAATCCCACTGCCCCACTCTCCCCCACAGTCCTGTGTCAGTCCCCAAACTAATCCCAGTGTCCCACTCTCTCCCCACAGCCCTGTGTCGGTCCCCACACTAATCCCACTGCCCCACTCTCCCCCCCCACAGCCCTGTGTCTGTCCCCAAACTAATCCTACTGTCCCACTCTCTCCCCACAGCCCCGTGTCGGTCCCCACACTAATCCCACTGTCCCACTCTCTCCCCACAGCCCTGTGTCAGTCCCCAAACTAATCCCACTGCCCCACTCTCCCCCACAGTCCTGTGTCAGTCCCCAAACTAATCCCACTGCCCCACTCTCCCCCCCACAGCCCTGTGTCATCCCCAAACTAATCCCACAGTCCCACTCTCTCCCCACAGCCGTGTCAGTCCCCACACTAATCCCACTGCCCCACTCTCCCCCCACAGCCCTGTGTCAGTCCCCACACTAATCCCACTGCCCCACTCTCCCCCACAGTCCTGTGTCAGTCCCCAAACTAATCCCAGTGTCCCACTCTCTCCCCACAGCCCTGTGTCGGTCCCTACACTAATCCCACTGCCCCACTCTCCCCCCCACAGCCCTGTGTCTGTCCCCAAACTAATCCCACTGTCCCACTCTCTCCCCACAGCCCCGTGTCGGTCCCCACACTAATCCCACTGTCCCACTCTCTCCCCACAGCCCTGTGTCAGTCCCCAAACTAATCCCACTGCCCCACTCTCCCCCACAGTCCTGTGTCAGTCCCCAAACTAATCCCACTGCCCCACTCTCCCCCCCACAGCCCTGTGTCATCCCCAAACTAATCCCACAGTCCCACTCTCTCCCCACAGCCCTGTGTCTGTCCCCAAACTAATCCCACTGTCCCACTCTCTCCCCACAGCCCCGTGTCGGTCCCCACACTAATCCCACTGTCCCACTCTCTCCCCACAGCCCTGTGTCAGTCCCCACACTAATCCCACTGCCCCACTCTCCCCCCCACAGCCCTGTGTCAGTCCCCACACTAATCCCACTGTCCCACTCTCTCCCCACAGCCCTGTGTCAGTCCCCAAACTAATCCCACTGTCCCACTCTCTCCCCACAGCCCTGTGTCAGTCCCCAAACTAATCCCACTGTCCCACTCTCTCCCACAGTCCTGTATCAACCCTCACACTAATCCCACTGCCCCACTCTCTCCCACAGTCCTGTATCAACCCTCACACTAATCCCACTGTCCCACTCTCCTCACAGCCCTGTGTCAGTCCCCAAACTAATCCCACTGCCCCACTCTCTCCCCACAGTCCTGTATCAACCCTCACACTAATCCCACTGTCCTACTCTCTCCCTACAGCCCTGTGTCAGTCCCCAAACTAATCCCACAGTCCCACTCTCTCCCCTCAGCCCTGTGTCAGTCCTCAAATTTATCCCACTGTCTCACTCTCTCCCCACACAGCCCTGCGTCAGTCCCCACACTAATCCCACTGTCCCATGCTCTGCTCAAGATATCTTGAATCCAGAAGCTTTGTGAAATTCAGACTGGGGTTATAAATCTTTTGGGAAATCCAGCTCAAAGCACAGCTGATCAATTTTTGGGTGCTTTCTTTCAAAGGACGCCAGTAAAGAGACGCTCGATAACCAAGGGTTTGACAGAATACTGGTGTCTCCAGGTCCACCAGGTATTCAAAGGGCCAACGCCCGCGTGTCCGCGCACCACCAGGTTCGGGAACAGTTACTACCCCCTCAACCATCAGGGCCCCTGAACAAAAGGGGATAACCACACTCACTTGCCCCATCCACTGAGATTGTCCCACAACCAATGATCTGACTTTAAGGACGCTTTACCTCACGTTCTCGTTATTTACTGCTATTTATTTATATTTGCATTTGCCCGGTTTGTTTGACTTCTGCACGCCGGCCGATCTTTCATTGATCCTGTTTTATGGTTACGATTCTGTAGATTTGCTGAGGGCGCCCGCGGGAAAGTATATGGTGACGTGTATGTACTCTGATAACGAAGTTTACTTTGAGCGTTGATTTTATAGATTAGGAGATGCGTTCGAGCGCTGAGTGTTCTCCTGACCTGCGGGCCGCCCGGAAACGCTTTGAATCCCTCCCCCACCCGAGAGGAGGGTCCGCAACTGCCGCAGGAGCCCCTAGTCATAATTTATTGATCCTGGGGGAAATTGGTTCTCGTTACAGTTGCACCATAAATAATAAATAGTAATAAAACCATAAATAGTTAAATAGTAATATGTAAATTACGGCAGGAAATAAGTCCAGGACCAGCCTATTGGCTCAGAGTGTCTGACGCTCCAAGGGAGGAGTTGTAAAGTTTGATGGCCACAGGCAGGAATGACTTCCTATGACGCTCTGTGTTGCATCTCGGTGGAATGAGTCTCTGGCTGAATGTACTCCTGTGTCCGCCCAGTACATTGTGTAGTAGGTGGGAGACATTGTCCAAGATGGCATGCAACTTAGACAGCATCCTCTTTTCAGCTGCGGTTGGCGTCGGGACGGGAGCCAGCAGCAAGCCGCCGGAGGAAACGCAGACCGCGGGTCAGTGCCGCGCAGGGAGAGGGCAGTCGGTCCACGGGATCCCTGCCGGACACAACACCACACTACACCGGCATGTGCTCCATCTCCCTCCACGTTCCCGCTTCTGGCAGCCTCTATCGTAACGGCGCACAGGTCGGGACGCCCTGCTGTAGGACGTGGAGGCTTTGGGGAGGGTGCAGGAGAGATTTACCAGAATGCTGCCTGGTTTAGGGGGTGTGAGACTGGATAAACTTGGGTTGTCTTCCCCGGAGCATCGGCGACTGAGGGGAGATCTGAAAGAGGTTTATAAGATTATGAGAGGCATAGATAGAGTGATGTATTGGCGAGACCCGACGCAGACTGGGAGATCGTTTTGCTGAACACCTACGCTCTGTCCGCCAGAGAAAGCAGGATCTCCCAGTGGCCACACATTTTAATTCCACGTCCCATTCCCATTCTGATATGTCTATCCACGGCCTCCTCTACTGTAAAGATGAAGCCACACTCAGGTTGGAGGAACAACACCTTATATTCCGTCTGGGTAGCCTCCAACCTGATGGCATGAACATTGACTTCTCTAACTTCCGCTGATGTCCCACCTCCCCCTCATACCCCATCCGTTATTTATTTTTATACACACATTCTTTCTCTCTCTCCTTTTTTCTCCCTCTGCCCCCCTCACTATACCCCTTGCCCATCCTCTGGGTTTCCCCCCCCCTTTTCCTTCTCCCTAGGCCTCCTGTCCCATGATCCTCTCATATCCCTTTTGCCAATCAACTGTCCAGCTCTTCGCTCCATCCCTCCCCCTCCTGTCTTCTCCTATCATTTCGGATCTCCCCCTCCCACTTTCAAATCTCTTACCAGCTCCTCTTTCAGTTAGTCCTGAAGAAGGGTCTCGGCCCGAAACGTCGACTGTACCTCTTCCTAGAGATGCTGCCTGGCCTGCTGCGTTCACCAGCAACTTTGATGTGTGTGGACTGAGAGTGTCTGTTTCCCAGGGTTGAAATGTCTGATAGAGGGCGTTCATTGGAAGTGAGAGGTGGTAGGTTCAAGAGGGACGTGAGGGGTAAGTTTTTTTTACTCAAAGAGTGGCGGATGTCTGCTGTGGTGGTGGAGGCAAATACATTAGAGGCTTCTAAGAGACGTTTGGATGGGCACACGGGTGTGAGGAAGATGGAGGGATATGGACATGGTGTAGGCAGGAGGGATTAGTGTTTGGGTGCTTGAGATCTGTTTTTTTAGCTGGTATAGCACAACATTGTGGGCCGAATGGCCTGCTCCTGTTCTGTGTTCTACGTCGTGTGTAAACACAGGAGCTTCTGCAGATGCTGGAAATGTAGAGCAACACACACACACACAATGCTAGAGGAACTCAGCAGGTCAGGCAGCGTCTATGGAGGGGAATAAATAGTCGACGTTTCGGGCCGAGACCCTTCGTCAGGACTGGGAAGGATAGGGGGGAGAAGCCCAGAATAAGAAGGGGGGAAGAGGGGAAAGAGTTCAAGCTGGCAGGCGATAGGTGAGACCAGATGAGGTTGAAGGTGGGGAGGGGGGATGAAGTGAGAAGCTGGGACGGTGACAGGCCTTTGCCGTATGTTTCCATCACCCACAACCCTGGTAAACCCGTTCCACTCTGTCAAAAACTTGCCCACCTATCCCCTTCAAAATCCCCTCACCTCAGTGCTCTGTCCCCTGTCATCCGATGTTTCTATCCTATCTGTATTCCCACCTACTTTATCAGTATCTCATAATTTAATAAGCCATTAGGTCTCCCTCTCAGCCTTCGATGCTCCAGAGATAAAACACACACACACAAAATGTTCAACCATATGATATAGGAGCAGAATTAGGCCATTTTCCCTCTCGGCCCCAATCTCCTGCCTTCTCCCCGTATCCCTTTATTCCCTGACCGATCAAGAATCTAATAACCTCTGCCTTAAATATACATAATGACTTGGCCTCCACAGCTGCCTGTGGCAACGAATTCCCCAGATACACCACCCTCTGGCTAAAGAAATTCCTCCTCATCTCCGTTCTAAGTGGACGACTGTCTATTCTGAGGCCGGGTCCTCTGGTCTTAGATTCCCCCACCATGGGAAACATCCTCTCCACATCCACTCTATCCAGGCCTTTCACTATTTGATAGTTTTCAATGAGGTCACCCCTCATTCTTCTGAATTACAGTGAGTACAGGCCCAGAGCCATCAAACGCTCTTCATATGACAAGCCTTTCAATCCGGGAATCATTTTTGTGAACCTCCTCCGGACCCTCTCCAGTGTCAGAGGGGGAGAGGGGAGGGAGGGAAAGGGGGAAAGGGGAAAGAGAGAGAGAGGGGGGGAGAGAGAGAGGGGAGGGGGAGGGGAGAGAGGGGGAGGGGAGAGAGGGGGAGGGGAGGGAGGGGTGGGAGAGGAGGGAGAGGGAAAAAACAAGTTTGTCAGACTGCTTCTTTAGCCGATGCAATCTAATCCAAGCAGCAGTATCAAAAGACACTACAGATTTTGGGGCATTAATATCATCACCAACCCAGCCCCCAGGTCCAGTATGAACACTCCAAGTATGGTACGGTGTCTGTGGTTCTGTCTGGGCTCCTGTATCTAATAAAGTGGCCACTAAGTGTATGTTTGTGGTCTTCTGCTGCTGTGGCCCGTCCACTTCATGGTTCGATGTGTTTTGTGTTCAGAGATGCTCTTCTGCATACCACTGTTGTAATGTGTGGTTATTTGCGTTTGTTTTTCACTGCATTGAGTATAGGAGTTGGGATGTAATGTTGACATTGTACAAGGCATTGGTGAGGCCAAAGCTGGAGTATTGTGTACAGTTCTGGTCACCGAATTATAGGAAAGATGTCAACAAAATAGAGAGAGCACAGAGAAGATTTACTAGAATGTTACCTGGGTTTCATCACCTAAGTTACAGAGAAAGGTTGAACAAGTTGGGTCTTTATTCTTTGGAGCCTAGAAGGTTGAGGGGGGACTTGATAGAGGTGTTTAAAATTATGAAGGGGATTGATAGGGAGTTGACGTGGATAGGCTTTTTCCATTGAGAGTAGGGGAGATTCAAACAAGAGGACAGGAGCTGAGAGTTAAAGGGCAAAAGTTTAGGGGTAACATGAGGGGGAACTTCTTTACTCAGAGAGTGGTAGCTGTGTGGAACGAGCTTCCAGCAGAAGTGGTTGGGGCAGGTTCGATGTTGTGGTTTAAAGTTAAATTGGACAGATATATGGACAGGAAAGGAATGGAGGGTTATGGGCTGAGTGCAGGTCGGTGGGACTAGGTGAGAGTAAGAGTTTGGCACAGACTAGAAGGGCCGAGATGGCCTGTTTCCGTGCTGTAATTGTTATATGGTTATTTCAGCCCATGAAGCATTCTCTGTAAATCCCAGAGACTCTTATGCGTGAAAATCCCAGGAGATCAGCAGTATCTGAGACACTCAAACCACCCCATCTGGCACCAACAAGTATTCCACAGTCAAAGTCACTTAGATCACATTTTTTCCCCATTCTGATGTCTGGTTTGAACAACAACTGAACCTCTTGACCGTGTCTGCATGCTCTTATGCATTGAGTTGCTGCCACATAATTGGCTGATTAGATATTTGCATTAATGAGCAGGTGTACCTAATACAGTGGCCACGGTGTCGGGATTTAGGTGAAGTTTAAGGGGGGGAGTGAGGGAGTAGGATCATTCTGTTTTCTGTGTTAATATAAAACTTTAAACGATACAAAATCCCCCAAGATAATCAGTTGTAAAGTTCCGTGAGGCCTGCTCACATTATATTAATTAAAAATCTTATACATACAGTTTAAACCAAACTTTAAACCTGCACCCTGGGACAGGGTTACAACATGGACGGGAGATATATTAGAATTTCTACCGTAGTTTTATAAATTTTTAGGACGCAAATTTTCACTTGGTCCAAGTACCCATAAGCAGAGATGAGGAAAGATCTGTATGCAGACGCCCACGCGGAGGTGTGCGTACACATACGCCCATATACAAACACGTGTGCATTCCTCACATGCTTGTGAACTTATCTCCAGAAGACTGGCACTCAGAAAAATGTGCAGAAAGCACAGGGAAGTGGAAAAGTTCACCCACAAACGTACATACCATGCAGATCGGGGCGCTTTACCCAGACAAATCCACACACGGAGAATAGGAGTTTGCCTTAACAACGGGGCAAGTACACAGAGAAAGACACAGGCAGGCAGATTCGGCAAAACGGACAATAGAGAAACACGGACACACAGACACAGACAGAGAGAGACAAAGAGAGATGGACAGAAAAACAGACAGAGACACAGACGTGAAAAACAGACTGAGAGAGAGAGACATAGAAAAACACGGACACAGACAAAGGGAAACAGAGACACATAGACAGAGAGAGACACAGACGTAGAAAAACAGAGACACTCCCCCTCTGGGTGCTCCAGTTACCTCCCACAGTCCAAAGACATCCCGTCCTGCCGAAGGGTCTCGGCCCGAAACGTCGACTGCACTGTTTTCCACAGATGCTACCTGGCCTGCTGAGCTCCTCCAGCATTTTGTGTGTGTTGCTCGGATTTCCAGCACCGGCAGATTTTTTCCTTGTTTGGCCTGCACTCAGCAGCCAATTTAATAGGTACCTACTCCACCCAATAAAGTGGCCACTGAGTGTGTGTCCTTGTGGTCTTTTGTTTCTGCAGCCCATCCACCTCGAGGCTGGACGTGTTGTGTGTTCAGAGATGCTCTTCTGCACACCGCTGTTGGTTATTTGAGTTACTGTCGCCTTCCTGACAGCTTGGCCGGTCTCTGCTGACCTCTCTCATTAACGAGGCGGTTTCACCCACCGACCTGCGCTCACTGGATTTTTTTTTGTTTCTCGCACCACCCTCTGTAAACTCCAGACAGTGTTATGCGTGAAAATCCCAGGAGATCAGCAGATTCTGAGATACTCAAACCACCCCATCTGGCACCAACAATCAGAGTCAAAGTCACTTTGATCACACTTCCTCCCCTTTTCTGACGTTTGGTCTGAACAACAACTGAACCTCTTGACCGTGTCCGCATGCTTTTATGCACCGAATTGCTGCCACGTGATTGGCTGATTAGATATTTGCATTAACGAGCAGGTGTACCTAATACAGTGACCACTGGGTGTCAAAAACCACAGGAAAATAGCAAAACACAGACACGCAAAATCTCACAGACATACATAGGTGTGGAGGACAAAGGAGTTAAGAACTTCCTAGAGAATTCAAGTTGTAGGATTCATTCGCACCCCAGCAGGCACGAAGTATCGGAAACACAAAATACTCTGCAGACGCTGGGGTCAAAGCAACACTCAGAACACGCTGGAGGAACTCGGCAGGTCGGGCAGCACCTGTGGAAATGATCAGTCAACGTTTCGGGCTGGAACCCTTCGTCAGGACTGAAGAGGGAAGGGGCAGGGGTCCTATAAAGAAGGTGGGGGGAGGGTGGGAAGGAGAAGGCTGATAGGTTCCAGGTGAAGAACCAGAAAGGGGAAAGATAAAGGGGTGGGGGGAGAGGAAGCAGGGAGGGAATAGGCAGGAAAGGTGAAGAAGGAATAGGGGAAAACACAATGGGTAGTAGAAGGAGGCGGAACCATGAGGGAGGTATTGGAGCCGGGCAGGGGTTTGGTGGGTGATGTGGGGCAGGGCGGGGGCAGGGAAGAGCAGAAGGCAGATGGGGTTGAGGAGAACGCACGAAAAGGCTCTGAATCTTCCCCCCCCCCGGCATCTTCCCCTCCTCACCAACCGACACCACCCCCATCGGGGCAGCCTGGCCTGAGATGGGAGGGTGTACCGGAAGTGACGACCTCAACCCGCCCTGGGAAATAACTCCCTTCCCCAAGTGTGTCCTCATTGTGTTCGTCCCACCAGCTGTAGCTAGATATTCGGCAATAGCGTGCCTTGAACCCCACCTCCCCAGCATCTCTAAGGCCGGAGGACAAGGAGCAATGGGACAAGGGCCAGTTGCAGTCCCAGTGACCCAGAACCAGGGGCCAAGTGTCTCCGATATAAAAAACCAGTGCACCAGCTCCCTTACTTTCTTACAAAGTTGAAGAGGAGTGGCTTGTCACCGAACGCTTGAACTTATAGATATACATACAGTTGAAGGCATCCAGACTGGATCCATCGTGCTATGGTAAGGCACAGGAACATAAGAAGATGCACAAAATAGCTGACTCTGTCCAATATGTCGCAAGTACTTCCCTTCCCAACATCAGTAGTATCTACAATAGACTTTGGTTTCTTTGTTCCAGTTGTGTTCTTCCTTGTAAAAATTGTGCGTACTTGATATTTTTCTTGCGAATTCTGTGCATCTGATGCTATTTGTTTGAGATGTTGCTGCAAAGTACGTTTTTCATTGCACCTGTACATATCACCATGAGCTTCACCCTGAACCACTCCAATTCACATTCCCGACCCCCTCCTCCTAAAGTATAATCCATCGGCAACAGGAGCCGGATCCTCAAAAAAGAAACCCAAACCTTTTCAAATCCAGCTCCAGGCTTCAACGGGCCTACCCGTCGCCATGGCGACAGGTAGGCCCTGTCGTCCTTCCCCATGGCAGGCTTGCTGGGAACCCTGATTCACGTGTTAGAGCGGTGGGACATCCTCCAGGTCAAAGGCGTTGTCCCGCCGGAGCTGGCGATGGGCCCGGGCAGGCGATCTCTGCTGGACGCGGCCATAGACAAAGCAGTATTGGTGACCGGGGCCCTCCTGGGTCCTCAGCTCGGCTTTGATGAGCTGGGGGTGTGAGTCTGAGGGCAGGGGCCGGCAGCTGTCGTCCTCCACCAGGTACAGGCCGTGAGCTGCGGGCTCGGACACGTTGAACTTCTTGGCGCAGAGACAGCACAGGTCGGCCACCGTGTCCGTAGGCCGCACCACCAGCGTCTTGGCCGTGCAGCCATGGTTGGGGTCCTCGTAGGCCACCCGGAGGAAGTTCTAGCCAGAGCAGGGAGAGAGAGAATAGGGATCACTACAATGGATATGGGGGGTGTGTGTGGGTCTCACCCTAAATCAGGATGTCCCCGGGGGAGAAGCAGCAATGGGCCAAGGCAGCCCTGTTCCCAGAGGCATGGAAAGATCCTGTGAAGGGGACACAGAAAGACCCCAACAAATATGGTATGGAAAGATCCTGCCAACAGGAGGCACAGACTGATCCCAACGATAGGGGCACAGAAAGATCCCACCAACAGGTGCAAGGACGTATCACAGTGATCGTGGGATCTCTGATGGAGAACTGGGAAATCTGAGAAGGCCCATCCCTACGTGGTGCAGAGCTCACTGCTCACCACCCGTCCTGCAGTTCATGGCTCCCTCCTCATTGCCCCTCCAATGGTGCAAGGCTACCTCCTCACGGCCTCTCCCGTGGCGCTCCTCCCTCTCGCAGAGTGGCACTCTCCCCTTACCCCCCATTCCACGGTTTGAAGTTCCCTCCTCGCCGCCCCTCCCAGGGCATGGCACTCCCCCCTCCGTCCCCTCCCCACCGTTTCTCCCACTGTGCGGGGCACTCTCCTCACCACCCCTCCCACGGGTTCTCCCCCACTACGTGAGGCTCCCTCCTCACCCAACACCCCCCCCACCCCCACTGCGCAGGGCTCCAGGTCACCCCCTGACCGGTCCTTCCACAGCGTTCCCTCCTCGCAGCCCCTCCCCCAGCGTGCGTAGGCACCCCACCCCTGTCCTCCACTCCAGGGGGATTCCAGCCGCACCAGGCCCAGAACCCCCTCCCCGAGGAACTTAAACTTCCCGCAGTCCCCGAGACTCTTAGTAGCACAGAAGCAGGCCCTTCAGCCCACAGAGTCTGTGCTGGCCCACTTACATTGATCCCGTGTTGTCCTCCCATCCCTCACCTACGCACCAGGGCCCAATTAACCCTCACGTCATTGGGGCACGGCAGAAAACCGTAGAATCTGGGGGAGCAGCCCACGCAGTCAGCGGCGGGGGCAGGGATCGAACCAGAGATACCACCTTAACGCCGCACTGAAATACTGCCCTTCCCACGCTCCCCCCCCCCACCAACTTCCCCAAATATCGGGATTGTTTCTCCTCCTCGTCGCACCCGCAGGCCGGACGTGGGCCTGGGCTTTTCCTGGTGGCTAGAAGTAGGAAAGGCTTGCCAGCTCCCTCCCCGACTGACCTGGAAGTCGCTGATGGAGGGCAGGGGTTCGCATGTTTGCCTTCGCTTGTGCCACCGTTTCAGGGAGTGCCTGATCTCCCTGCTCATCCCCACCATGGGTTGATTGAGGTGATAATTCTGCAGCTCGAACATACTGGTGTAGAAGCTAATGAGATAGTATCCACCTGTGGGGAGGAAGGGACGAGGCTGACTTCTCGAAGGCAAATGACTTCACGCAGAGTCACGGCGCAAACCGCACTCCCGCTATCAGCGGCCAAGGAGGCTCGTTCTGGGCTCCCCATCCGTCTGAGCGTTAGAATATACTGAGGGCTCCCCCCCCCCAAAAGGCGTTCTGGGACAGACGATTACACTGAGCGACCGATGGGGGAAGGAGGGGAGAATGAGGGCTCCACTGGGCGAGATGGAGAGGGGTGATAGAGAATGGCAAGGGAAGAAGAGGGAGAGTTTGAGAGAGTGGGGAGAGGGGAGGCGGATGGAGGGAGGGAAAGGGGAGAGTGGAGAGAGGGGAGGAGAGGGGGAGGGTGGAGGGAGAGGGCGAGAGGAGTTGTGGGATTAGGAGTTTGGGGGGTAGGGGAAGGAATGGGGGGGGAGTGAGGGCAGTTGAAGGGGTTAGAAGAGCGTGGAGGAGGGGGCCGGGTGGGAGTCATGCGTGCGCGTGCTGCCCACCTTCTCCCATCAGCTCGGACTGGTCGAGAAGCTCCATCATGTACTCCAGCTCCAGGGCCAGATCCGGCAGGTCGCACTGCGCCACCACGTAGGAGAGCGCCGGTAGGAACTCGTCCGCCCCGCACGGTTCACCTGCTCGGGGTGGGGGGGGGGGAAGGGAGAGAGGCACCAGGACACACCGTTAGACAGGGGCCAGTCCGTATCCACACCCCTTCACCTCTAGCCCTCCCTCCCACCTGTTACAATGACCATTAAACCTACCAACCTACCCACACGATTACGGGGAGAAGGTACAAACTCCTTACAGGCAGTGGCGAGAATTGAACCCGGGCTGCCGGTGTACCAAGATACAGTGGAAAGCTTTTCCACCAAACTGTTGGAACACAGTACTTTACGGCACAGTGCAGGCCATTCGGCCCATCGTGTTGTGCTGTCCTTTTAACCTCCTCCAAAATCAACTTAACCCTTCCCTCCTACATAACCCTCCATTTTTCTTTTATCTGTGAGCCTATCACAGAGTCTCTACAATGTCCCTAACGTGGCTGCCTCTCCCACCACTCCTGGCAGCGTGTTCCAATCACCTACTTCTCTCAGTGTGAAAATACCTACCACTGACATCCTCCCCCACCCCACCCCCAATACTTTCCTCCAATCACCTTGAAACAAGCCCCTCGTATTGGCCATTTCCACCCAGGGGAAAAAGTCTCCGCTGTTCACTCACTTATCATCTTGTACGCCTCAAGTCACTCTTACCCTACCCCTAACCCCGGGATGGGGCAGTGTAGAGGGAGTTTCACTCGGTGTCTGACCCCGGGAGTGTGTGATGGGACGGTGTAGAGGGAGTTTCACTCGGTGTCTGACCCCGGGAGTGTGTGATGGGACGGTGTAGAGGGAGCTTCACTTTGTGTCTGACCTCGGGAGTGTGTGATGGACGGTGTAGAGGGAGCTTCACTCTGTGTCTGACCCCGGGAGTGTGTGATGGGACGGTGTGGAGGGAGCTTCACTCTGTGTCTGAGCCCGGGAGTGTGTGATGGGACGGTGCGGAGGGAGCTTCACTCTGTGTCTGAGCCCAGGAGTGTGTGATGGGACGGTGCGGAGGGAGCTTCACTCTGTGTCTGACCCCGGGAGTGTGTGATGGGACGGTGCGGAGGGAGCTTCACTCTGTGTCTGACCCCGGGAGTGTGTGATGGGACGGTGCGGAGGGAGCTTCACTCTGTGTCTGACCCCGGGAGTGTGTGATGGGACGGTGCGGAGGGAGCTTCACTCTGTGTCTGACCCCGGGAGTGTGTGATGGGACGGTGCGGAGGGAGCTTCACTCTGTGTCTGACCCCGGGAGTGTGTGATGGGACGGTGTGGAGGGAGCTTCACTCTGTGTCTGACCCCGAGAGTGTGTGATGGGACGGTGTGGAGGGAGATTCACTCTGTGTCTGACCCCGGGAGTGTGTGATGGGACGGTGTGGAGGGAGTTTCACTCTGTGTCTGACCCTGGGAGTGTGTGATGGGTCGGTGTGGAGGGAGCTTCACTCTGTGTCTGACCCCGGGAGTGTGTGATGGGACGGTGTGGAGGGAGCTTCACTCTGTGTCTGACCCTGGGAGTGTGTAATGATACAAATCAGAGAGACTATCACACAGTAGACATACTAAGATAGTTGTCCGTGGGTCCTGCCCAACAATGTTCAGGGGGTATCTCTGTGCTTGGGTCATGCAGAATCTATAAGACCACAAGATATAGGAGCTTTTGGCCTATTGAGTCTGCTCTACCATTTCATCCTGGCAGATCCATTTATCCTCTAAGCCTCTATCTCCTTGCCTTCTCCGTGTATTCCTTCATGCCCTGATTAGTTAAGAATCTATCAATCTCTGCCTTAAATATACCCAGTGACTTGGCCTCCTGTGGCAAAGAATTTCACAGATTCACTGCTCTCTGGCTAAAGAAATTCCTCCTCATCTCCATTCTAAAAGAACGCTCCTCTAGTCTGAGCCTCTGGTCTTAGACTCTCCCATCATAGGAAACATCCTCTCCACTCTACTCCATCGAGACCTTTCACCATTCGATAGGTTTCAATGAGGTCACCCCTCATTCTTCTGAATTCCAGTGAGTAGAGGCCCAGAGTCATCAAACACTCCTCCTATGACAAGCCTTTCAATCCTGGAATCATTTTTGTGAACCTCCTTTGAACCCTCTCCAGTTTCAGCATGTCCTTTCTGAGGTAAGGGGCCCAAAATTGGTCACAATTCTCCAAGTGGGGCCTCACCAGTGCTTTATTAAAGCCTCAACATCACATCCTTGCTTTCATACTCTAGTCCTCTTGAAATGAAAGCTAACATCGCATTTGGCTTCCTCACCGCAGACTCAACACGCAAATTAGACTTCAGGGAATCCTGCATGAAGACTACCTAATCAGTTTGCACCTCGGATTTTTGAATTTTCTCCTCATTTAGAAAACAGTTACCCCTTTTATTTCTTCTGCCAAAGTGGATGACAATACACTTCCCGACACTGTAATCTATCTACCACTTATAGACAATAGACAATAGGTGCAGGAGTAGGCCATTCGGCCCTTCGAGGCAGCACCGCCATTCACTGTGATCATGGCTGATCACCCACAATCAGTACCCCGTTCCTGCCTTCTACCCATATCCCTTGACTCCGCTATCTTTAAGAGCTCTATCTAACTCTTTCTTGAAAGCATCCAGAGAATTGGCCTCCACAGCCTTCCGAGGCAGAGCATTCCACAGATCCACACCCCTCTGTGTGAAAAAGTTTTTCCTCAACTCCGTTCTAAATGGCCTACCCCTTATTCTCAAACTGTGGCCTCTGGTTCTGGACTCCCCCAACATCGGGAACATGTTTCCTGCCTCTAGCGTGTCCAATCCCTTAATATGTGTCAATCAGATCCCCTCTCATCCTTCTAAATTACAGAGTATACAAGCCCAGTCGCTCCAATCTTTCAACATATGATAGTCCCACCTTCCTGGGAATTAACCTCGTGAACCTACGCTGCACTCCCTCAATAGCAAGAATGTCCTTCCTCAAATTTGGAGACCAAAACTGTACACAATACTCCAGGTGTGGTCTCACCAGGGCCCTGTACAGCTGCAGAAGGACCTCTTCGCTTCTATATTCTTCTAATCTAACCTTCTATAGCCTTTCTGCTTCCTCAAAACTACCTGCCCTTCCACCTACCTTTGTATCCTCCACAAACTTGGCCACAACACCATCAATTCCGTTATCCAAGTCATTGACATATAATGTAAAAAGAATGGGACCCAACACTGACCCCTGTGGAACACAACTAGTCACCAACAGCCAATCAGAAATGCCCTTTTTTATTCCCACTCTGTGCCTCCGGCCAATCAGCAACTGGTATCATGGATCGACAAGTATCTCAAGACCATTGGGCACCGTGGGGATAAATACTTAACGAGGAGGTATTAGTTTAACCTGTGTTAGCTATGATTTGTTTTGCTTTTGTTTGTAACATGATTGTACGTTAATGTGGGGGTTCAAATTTATAATATACGTAAAAAAAATGTACCCTGGGGTGTCCGTAGCCGCTCATAAATGAGTTTACAGACGTGGAGCAGGAGGTAAACCTTCTTTACGGGCGAGTACGTCTTCTGCATCAGCCCGAACTTCAGCCTGATCTTCTCCAGGGTCCCCAGGTCGGGCAGGCTGGCCCGGACTCCCATCCCCTGGGGACCCCCCTTCCGCACCCGACGCAGGTTATCCCTCAGCTGCTCCAGGGACCCGTCCGCCGCGTGGAACTGGCGCAGGCTGCTGTACAGCGACGGCTTCAGGGGCTTCAGAACGCACTTGTGCATGGCCGACTCCAGCAGTCGATCTGCGGGCGGGAAGAGCCAAGGGGGGGGGGAGGTGGTGAGGACTTTTCGGGTGAGAACGCGATTCCTGCCAACACTGGGCGGTGGGAGGGGATTCGGTGGGTGGGGGAGAGTGTGTCTGTGAGCTGTGGGAGAGGATTCAGTCAGAGTGGGGAGAGTCAGTGATGGGGTAGCGTGTCCATGAGGTGTGGGAGGGGATTCAGTGGGTGTGGGCAGAGTCGGTGACAGGGGAGAGTGTCCATGGGCAGTGGGAGGGGATTCAGTGGGTGGGCGAGAGTCGGTGACAGGGGAAAGTGTGTCTGTGAGCTGTGGGTGGGGGAGAGTCAGTGATGGGGAGAGTGTCTGTGAGCTGTGGGTGGGGATTCAGTGGGTGTGGGGAGAGTCGGTGATGGAGGAGAGCGTCTGTGGGCGGTAGGAGGGGATTCAGTGGGTGGGGGAGAGTCAGTGATGGGGAGTGTCTGAGCTGTGGGAGGGGATTCAGTGGGTGTGGGGAGAGTCGGTGACGGGGAAAAGTGTGTCTGTGAGCTGTGGGTGGGGATTCAGTGGGTGGGGGAGAGTCAGTGATGGGGGAAAGTGTGTCTGTGAGCTGTGGGTGGGGAGAGTGTCTGTGGGCTGTGGGAGGGGATTCAGTGGGTGGGGAGAGTGTCTGTGAGTTGTGGGTGGGGAGAGTGTCTGTGAGCTGTGGGAGGGGATTCAGTGGGTGGGGAGAGTGTCTGTGAGCTGTGGGTGGGGATTCAGTGGGTGGGGAGAGTGTCTGTGGGCTGTGGGTGGGGATTTGGTGTGTGGGGGAGAGTCAGTGATGGGGAGAGTGTCCGTGAGCTGTAGGAGGGGATTTGGTAGACGTGAGAACTCCACCCACCCCACCGAATTGCCAGACGAAACCGAGGCCCCCACCCACCGGCTCTCCCCCCGCCTCACCTCTCTCCGCCTCTTCCACCAGCGCCTCGTGTGCGGAATCGAGCTCGGAGCTGTCCACCAGCAACGCCTTCATGTGGCTCATGAACTGGCGGACGGACTGAAGCAGTTCGGTGCCCGAGGTGTGGCCCGCCCGGCCCTCTCGCACCAGGCACAGGTAGTCCTGGACCAGCCCGCCGAAGTAGGTGCCCCCGTCCCTCGAACGCTCCTCCACCGCCCTCACCAGCCTCCTCTCGGGCCTGCCCAGGGAGCTCAGCACCTTGCGGAGGGGCCCCCTCATCATCCAGCCCACCCCCCGCAGGGTGGTCTGCGTCCAGGAGGGCGGTCGCTGGCGGTCGTCCGGGTCCTGTTCCTCCTCCTCGTCCTCCTCCCCCTCCAGGCTGCTGAGGGACTGCGAGGGCAGGTGCTGCAGGAGGGGAGGGTGGTCTCCGAGCAGCTGCCCCAGACCCTCGTCCTCCGAGCTGCAGGACTGCTCGCTGAGCTGGGGGTGAATCAGGGTCAGCGCCAGGCCCCTGTGGTGGGCCGAGTGGAGGGGTGAGGAGGGGGCGGAGGAGGCGGCCGAGGAGGGACCAGGGGTGGGGTCGGAGGAGGAAGAGGAGGGACAGGAGAGCAGGGCAGAGGAGGGGTCGGGGCAGGGGGCAGAGGTGGGACTGGAGGAGGGGTCAGGCGAGGAGGGGGCAGAGAAGGAGGCGCGATGAGGGGAGTTGGCGGAGGTGGGGTCAGGAGAAGGGGCACAGGAGCGGCCAAGGGAGGGGCCTGCAAAGGAGCGGACAGGGGAGAGTTCAGGGGAGGGGGCTGGCACCTGATAACCCGCAAGGTCTGCTCCTAGTAGCTCTTCTCCAACTACCCTCCCTTCTCCTCCTCCTCCCCCCTCACGCCCTCCACCTACTCTCACACCCCCTCCTCCCTCCACCGCGACTCCACCACCACCTTCCCCTATCTCTCCCCTCCTTCCCTCCCCTCCTCCACGGCCTCGCACCGCATCCCCTCTCCCCTCTGCCCCAAAGCCTCCGGCCCCCGTCCCCACCCCGACCCCGGCGGCGGCCGCCCGCAACTTCTTCTTCAGGCGGGGCGGCGCCACGGGAGGCCGGGGCGGGGTGTGGGGGGCCTCGTCGCTGTCGGAGGACGGGGCCCAGCTGGGCTGCGGGCAGCGGGCGCCGGCGGACGCCGGGATGGGCGGGGGAGGCTGCGAGGGCGGCGACAGGGGGCTGGAGGTCTCGGTGGAGACCCGCACTTTGAAGCTGCGCTTGAACTGGCCCCGGCGGCCGGCGCACGACTCCTGCGCCTCGAACAGCGGGTTGAGGAAGGCCAGGGCGCCGCCCGGGCCGGTCAGGCACACCTCGGTCGGGCAGCGGGTCTGCAGGGGCCCCGACCGCAGCGGCGGCTCCGGCCACCCCGGGCTGCCCAGCTCCTGGGGCCAGGCCCCGTGGCCCAGGTCCTCCGGGGGGTCGGCCGGTGGGGTGTCCCGTACGTTCAGGGCTGAGTTCCAGAACTCTATGAGGGGGGAGGAAAGAGGGAGGGGAGATGGAGGGGGGAGCGCGAGGAAGAGAGGGGGTAGGAGGTGGGAAGTGGGAGAAGGGAGAGGGACGGAGAGGGGGAGGGGAGGGAGAGGATGGAGAAGAGGGAAGGAGGGAAGGGTGGGGAGGAGAAGGGAAAGGGAAGGGAGAGTTAAGGGGGAGGGAGGGGAGAGTTAAGGGGGAGGGAGAGGGAGGGGAGAGTTGGGGGGAGGGAGAGGGAGGGGAGAGTTGGGGGAGGGAGAGGGAGGAGAGGGGAGAGTTGGGGGAGGGAGAGGGAGGGGAGAGTTGGGGGAGGGAGAGGGAGGGGAGAGTTGGGGGGGAGGGAGAGAGAGGGAAGAGTTGGGGGAGGGAGAGGGAGGGGAGAGTTGGGGGGAGGGGGAGGGGGAGGGAGAGGGGAGAATTGAGGGGGAGGGAGAAGGAGGGGAGAATTAAGGGAAGGGAGAGGGAGGGGAGAGTTGGGGGGAGGGAGAGGGAGGGGAGAGTTATGGAGGGGGTGGTAGGATGGCCAGCAGCCAGGGAGTAGGATGGGGTGAGAGAGAGAGAGAGAGAGAGAGAGAGAGCGGGAGGGAGGGGTCAGCAGTGTTTGGGGAGGGGTAAAGGATGAGAGGAGAGAGAGAGGAGGGTCAGTTAGCCAGGCAATACAGGGTCACCCCTCCACCTCGTAAACTAAACCCTTCCCCACCATCTCCTCCCACCTCCCCCAAAGCCTGAACAACACCCAGACCACCTCCCCTCCACCCCCAGACCCCCACCCTTCCATTCTGTCCCACCTGTGCTCCCCACCCCACCATAAACCCCCTCCCGCACATCCATCCAACCCACGGATAATCTCACCCAACTTCAGTGGAGAAAATCAGCTTGCTTACCTATACCCCTCATAATTTTGTACAGCTCCCCCCTCATTCTCCTGCACTCCAGGCAATAAAGTCCAAAGTTCAAAGTAAAATTTATTATCAGAGTACCTACACGTCACCACGTACAACCCTGAGGTTCGGTTCCTGCGGGCACACTTCGCAAACCTATTCGACCTTTCCCTGTAACCCAAGTCCTCAAGTCTTGTCAACATCCTTGTAAATTTTCCCTGCACTCTTTCGATCTTTCCTGTAGGTAGGTGACCAGGCCCCTGTGATCTCTGCCTCTGGCCTCCCCCAACCTCCTTGTAAATTTTCTCTGAAATCTTGCAATCTTTCACCCTTAACCCATGACCTCTATTTCCAGTCTCGCCCTTGCGTTTACCCTATCTATATCCCTCATCTGTATACCTCCATCAAATCTCCCCTCAATCCGTTATCTTGCCTCATTCCTAATATAACTGTTACTAATATTACTCATCTCCACTACAGCACAGTAGGAGACCTATCAGCCCACCTAGTCTGTGCTGAGCTGTTATTCTACATCTCCCGGACCATAACCCTGCCACCCCTGTGCTTAACCAGACTTCTTTTGAAAGTAGTTGCCAGGTCTGGAGGACCTGAATTATCAAGGAAAGATTGAATAGGTTTGGACTTTATTCCTTGGAGGGTAGAAGATTGAGGGGAGATTTGACAGAGGTATACAAAATTATGAGGGGTACAGATAGGGTAAATGCAAGCAGGCTTTTGCCACTGAGGTTGCGTGGGACTACAACCAGAGGTCATAGGGTTAAGGGTGGAAGGTGAGAAGTTTTAAGGGGAACATGAGGGGGGAGTTTCTTCATTCAGAGGGTGGTGAGAGTGTGGAACGAGCTGCCAGCACCAGTGGTGGATGCGAGCTCGATTTCAACGTTTTAAGAAAGGTTTGGATAGGTACATGGATGGTAAGGCTATGGTCCTGGCGTAGGTCGATGGGAGTAGGCTGTTTAAATGGTTTGGCATGGACTAGATGGGCCAAAGGGCCTGTTTTTATGCTGTATAAGACCACAAGACATAGGAGCAGAATTAGGCCATTTGGCTCATCGAGTCTGCTCTGCCGTTCAATAATGGCTGATCCTCTTTCCCCATCAACCCCACTCCCCGGCCTTCTCCCCGTAACCTTTGAAGCCATGTCCCATCAAGAACCTCTCAATCTCTGCCTTCAATACACCCAACAACCTGGCCTCCACAGCTGCTTGTGGTAACAAATTCCACAAATTCGCCAACCCTGTGGCTGAAGAAATTTCTCTGCATCTCTGTTTTGAATGGACTTGAGGATGTGCCCTCTTGTCCTAGACTCCCCCACCATGGGAAACATCCTTTCCACATCTAGACCGTCTAGGCCTTTCAACATTCAAAAGATTTCAATTAGATCACCCCTTATCCTTCCAGTCTCCAGCGAGTACAGACCCAGAGCCGCCAAACGTTCCTCATATGATAACCCTTTCACTCAACGGTGTAAAACCCTGGGAAAGGTTTCACTGATAACGTAATGGTCTTTCTGTTTGGGTTCTGGCTAGAGATAATGGGAGCTTTGGAATGTGAGCCCTCCAATGAAGGGAGTGTGTTTTTTTGTGTTGTTTACCTGACACCGGGGTGAGCTGGGTCTTTTGTTCGGCGGGAGATGAAGGGAGAAGGTGCCAGAGAGAAGAGGTCATAGGACTTGACCCGGAGTGGGGCCCATGATCCGATAAAGCCCGGGGAGATTGAAGGAGGTTCAGCGACGGTTAAGCCGTGAGCTCCAACTTGTGCACATCAGACTGTTCCATTAAAA